>NW_027465001.1:0-81224 GCF_043290135.1 Rhipicephalus microplus
CGTGCTGCGACCCTGTGGTGTGTCAATTTCATTTATGTGTTTACCTTTTTGCCCGCCGCTTGTAAGGTGTTTTTGAGGGCTTCTGTTTGCGTAACGCCATGGTGACTTGGGCTGCTGGACCCCGGCGCAACTTTTGGGTGCACTCGTAGGAGGTGATGAAGTTTTACCGAGAGACGAAATAAACAATTGTATCGGGCCAGTTGGTAAGGATCCATCTCGCTAGGAAGCGCAGCCACTATTACACAGACCTCACAACACAAGCGCTTAACTTCAACTGAACTTTCATTGCAAACGTCAGAGTTTATAAAGGGGGTGAACAGAGAAAAAGAATAGTAAAAGGTAGACAACAAAAAGCACACGTGCCAGTCCCGCACATTACTGTCTGTTATTCTCTATCACCCCATCCAAAAAACAGTTCTTTCCGCGTGAGCGCGATAGAGAGTGCACTAACACACTCGAAATCATCGCGTGTCATTTCCTTTCATTTCTTTTGAAGCTGAACAAGTTTTTGTGCCATATTCTGGACAATTTTTTTTTTTTTTTTTTTTGCAATAAACGTTTAGTTGAAGTTAAGCGCTTGTGTTGTGTGTTCTGTGTAATAGTGGCTGCGCTGCCTAGCAAGATAGACGAAATAAATTGTGTTAGAAGCACCAAATGGAATGCGCTAACGGCGGGTTCTCTCTCTCTCTCTCTCTTTTTTTTTTTTACCTTACGTTTGTTTTTCTATTCAAAGGTATTAAATTTACTCTGTCCCTGTGCTGACCCGTTCAGGTGTCATCGTAAGGATAGACGGTTACGTGTGGAGCTTTTTTTTTTTTTTTTTTTAATGAGAAATGACAACGCTTACATGCTCTTTTCTGTCTTTTTCGGTGCCGAGCTGCGTGATTTGGTTGTCTCTTTGCAGCATTTGGCGTCGCGCACTTGTGGCTAACTGATGTCGCGAGGAAATATATATAAAGTATAGAAAAACAAACACGCTTGAGGGTACGAACAGAGCCATCGTGACTGCGAAGCGAAACACGGCCGCGTCACCTGTTTGGGTGGTCCTTAGAAGGACCGTTTGGGGAATGCGGCGAGCGCGCGGAAGGGGTGCTCGCTTACGCCTTCTTCTCCGTCTTCTTTGGAAGAAGCACGGCTTGAATGTTGGGCAACACACCGCCCTGCGCGATGGTGACGCCGGAAAGCAGTTTGTTCAGCTCCTCGTCGTTGCGGATGGCGAGCTGCAAGTGACGGGGGATGATCCGGGTCTTCTTGTTGTCACGAGCGGCGTTGCCCGCCAGCTCGAGCACCTCGGCGGCCAGGTACTCGAGTACGGCAGCCAGGTAGACCGGAGCGCCAGCTCCGACGCGCTCGGCGTAGTTTCCCTTGCGTAGGAGGCGGTGAATACGGCCCACGGGGAACTGAAGCCCCGCGCGGCTAGAACGGGTCTTGCTCTTGCCTTTCGCCTTGCCGCCCTTGCCACGTCCGGACATGGTGTTGCTTTTCGCTTGGTACGACGCCGGTTGCCGAAAACAAGAAAGCTGCTGCCTTCTGAGATGAGAGCCGTGCTCGAATGGTTTCCGTTGCCACCATCGCGCGCCGCCGCTCGCGGGGAACGGATGAGAGTGTGAGAGAGAGAAGCCGTGCGAACCAATGGGGCGCGCGCGTTGTGCTGATCTCGTCAACACCCCTCGCTCATATTTAAGCGCGGCGAGACGGGGGGACACGCGCATTCGACTCTGGTCTCGCGTGCGTGTTGTGTGAAATCATGCCTCCCCAACCGTCTGGCAAAGCCGTCAAGAAGGCCGGCAAGGCGCAGAAGAATGTGCGCGCCACGGACAAGAAGAAGAAGAAGCGCCGCAGGAAGGAGAGCTTCTCCATCTACATCTATAAGGTGCTGAAGCAGGTGCACCCCGACACTGGTGTCTCCAGCAAGGCCATGTCCATCATGAACAGCTTCGTGAACGACATCTTCGAGCGTATCGCCGCCGAGTCGTCACGCCTTGCTCACTACAACAAGCGCTCGACCATCACGAGCCGGGAGATCCAGACCGCGGTGCGCCTGCTGCTGCCCGGAGAGCTGGCCAAGCACGCGGTGTCCGAGGGTACAAAAGCCGTCACCAAGTACACCAGCTCCAAGTAGGCGTGCGTCGTGGGCCACAGCGAGCAACGACAAATCAACGGCTCTTCTCAGAGCCACCCAAATTGTCTGCGTCGGCATAGGGGTTGTGCTGAGAGATTCGGCTCCGAATCCATCCTCTTCTCTCTGTTGAACACCGCTAGCAGGAGCGTTGGTGTGCCGCGCTCGACGTGTGTGCTCGGGGAGGTTGAACAGGTAAATTAGAGAAGACCGAGTGCGCGGAGAAAAGTGCCACAAGTACGGTAATGGAGGGAAAACAAAACCAGGAGCGTGGTAATTAAAAAAAAAAAAAAAAAAACAGGGGGAAGGTGGCCGCTTCTCTCAAAAAAAGGTAACATGAACTCGAGTGTGTTCAGCTCTTGGGAAATGATAGAATAGGAAACTCGCGTCAGCGCTTGCCCGAGCAACTCCGACATGTCGGGCCAAATATGAAGGGGTATACACGGTATGCAGTGCATGCGGAGAGAAGGAAACTGCCGAACACTTGATAATGCTATGTAAAGGGCTTCACCTTATAGTTTAGAATGATGGCGCAGAGTTTTTCAAAAGCACCGGGGTTTAGAGACGGGGGAGGGCAAAATAGACTTTAGGCGGGTAGAATTAACTAGAAGGTGGTTATCTTATTGGTGGCTAAAGTCAAGGCAAGAGTGAAAACTAAACCATTCACTGCAAAGCACCGCGGTCCTATACTTCACTATTTAAAGAGAGAAAAAAAACAAGATAAATGTAGCTGTTTGTTAGGTCAGCATTATGGCTAGGTGGTGATAGCTGCCGCCCGATGTGAAGGGTACAGCCACATTCATCAGACAGCGCAGAGTTCCTTCTCTGCCACGCCATTCATTTGTTTACGAAATTGGGGCATTTATTTCTTGAGAGCGCAGGGCAGGCCCGTTTCGAGACTGTAGGAGGAGTGAATGTAGCTTAAAGTGCGTGGCGCGGTGAAAAATGTGCGGAAGCATTGATGCAAGAAAAGATAGGGGAGAAATATATAGACGCATGTGACAATAGCTGTAGAAGCAGAAAAGCGTGGCGGCGGACTGCATGCTAATTATTGTCCGAAAGCAAAGTATCGACAGCCCGAGTGAAGGAAAAAACAAAACTGTGCGTACGCATGACAGGGGTACCACGCAGGTGATTTATATAGTGCACAAAGAAGTACGAAATCCAGTAAAGAAAGGCGGTCGACACGAGGTATGGGCATTTCCCGTTTTCGCACCGAGTGCTCCGTTTGCGCGTCGCCGAAAGAAACATAGCCAGGCCGGCCAGCAAACGACACTGCTCGGCTTGACGTTTACATAATCACACGGTGTAGCGGAACACTGTGTTCTCTTCGAAAGAACAAATGCGCCTGTGCTAGGCACAAATGAGTGGTACGTTCCATTCGGAATGTGGTGGGAAACTTACCTTAAATGAATGAGCGGACGCACCGTTTATTTCCGCTTTGTTTTAGATTACTGACTATGTTCGGCGGGTCGACAGTGCATTTGTATGAAGCTTTCAAGCGCGATCATTTTGTAATTTCGCATCGTGCGTCCCTGCCACAAGTTCGGGGAAGGAATACTTTCAATATGGGAACCCTCATGATTGTGAAAGATGAAACTGCGACTACTTAAACACACTTGCACCACAGAAATGGCACGCGCAGTTTGGTATTGGGGCACGTGAGAAGGGAATACAATAGATGGGCATTGGCGCGCATCTTTTTTTCTTATTGATATGATATGTAAGGAGATGTCGGCGCACCATTATGGCGCCGGCTACTCCTTGGCCGTTGAGTTAAACTTGAACACGTATCTTGAAGCAAAACGTACAAAGCAGTGCATGGAAAGTAGAAAACTCGGGCAGAGATATGCAAAGACACACTTACACTTATACGCACATATCAGAACACAATGGTAAGTAAATGTTCGAAAGTCAATGAATGAAGTCTCTGATATAATGTCCCTCGATAATATTCGGTCCACCAGCACAAAACAGTAGAGCACACGTCTGGTCCGTATAAAGATGCATTCGCTCGTGTGTACATAATTGTCGACACGTCATTCATTTCACAACACACACATGATGAGAGTCACGTGATACTGTACATAATAAGTACATTTGTTACAAATGAAAGTTCGTTATTTCTTAATACTTATCAGCAATCCCGCTGTCTTGTAAAGAACGTGTTGATGCTTTTAAAGCGTGCGACTGTAAAACTCGAGTAGGCCACGGACCCAGAAGTTTCTTCATGTTAAACGGTCTGCGGTCTAATGCCAACTGTTCGGACTTAAGACGGCGTCTCGTGATGTGGACAGTCTACGAGAAGGTGACATACGTCTTCATCTATCAATCCGCATTCGCATTCGGGACTTTCAGCTCTGCCGTGTCTGTGCAAAGAAAAAAAAAAAACAAATGTTTTTGTGTATGCCGTGCCTAGCCTCAATCGGTCAATTAGAGTTTCCGATATTCTATCTAATGCCAGCGTAATTTTTAATTCAATAAATGGATCGATGTGGTATAAATCGCACCTCTTTGTACTTTGGTCAAACCAAGCAGTTTTGCTCATTCTGAAAGTTGTATTCTTTATAATACTACGCAATTCACTTTTTTCGAAATATTGGTTGCCACGATGTGTAGACCTACTTTGTGTGCTCTGGACGGCTCTGGAAGGCCAACTGCAAATCTTCTTTGCACAGCTGATGCCGTCCGGATAGTCGTTGATAGATTACTTAACAGGTTGTCAGCCTCCGAAGGTATTATGTAAGCGAAAGTACGCATGCGTAAAACATGCAGCGAACGAACACTCTTCCAACGCTGTAAAGAAGAAAGAATGCATAAAGGGTGGTGCATTTTACGCTCCAATCTCGTCCTATGTAAGGCGCTTTAGAGTTAGGGCTGTTTTGCCTGTAATTGCGTGACCCTTGCAGGGTTCCTCACAGTGCAACCGTGCACTTGAAACGGGCAGGTGTTGAACCACCCCGCAAGGAGATGGGGAAACTTCGCTGCGACCGGACCGCTTGACAGTCCGTGTTTACGGGAGGAGAGGCGCGCCCGAGAGGAGGTGCGCTCTCACTCTCTGCCGTCCCCGTGAATGCTGAAATGAGCGCGGTCGCGTTGCGTGGCTTCGGTGAAACTGCCGTATCGCGATATGTAGTGGAGCTGCCACAGTAAAATTTGAGACACGCGTAGCCAGCCAAAGGTGCTGTTACTTTGCCGAATTTCACGTGCCGGCGTCCACAACAACGCGAGCACGCTTTGTTTAGAAATTTCCGGCCATGAGGCCGTGCCCGGACCGCGTGTGTTAGTCCCTTGGTTTGGCGACAAGGATGGCGTCAAAGTGACGCCGTGAAACGGGTTTCGTGCGTGCAAATGAGGCATTGATGTGATTAGAGAGAAAGCGAGAACATAGAAAAGAAAAAAAAAAAAGAGGGGGGGGGGGCACACGCCGGGGACGAGTAGTCGCAAAGTGTTAAGTGTGCAGTTTATTTACGTGCGGCACACAGGTGAGCTGTTGCAGCTGTGAGTTTTGACAAATATTGCGTGTGTCATGTTCAGTGGACACGATGAAACGTTTTTTAGCGAACGCGTTGTATCCGCTGGGCTTGTACGTACGCGTACATGAATTGTCGCTTACTCGGTTTGATGTCTCCTTGCCGCTGGGGCAGCTGATACGACTGATACGCCATTTTGCAGCAGTGAAGGGTGCGTGAATGAATGGGCAAGAAACTTAGCAACAGTAACGAGAAAAGAATTAAAAACAAACAAACAAACGAAAGCATGTTTGCCGTGTATATTCAATCTTGTAGTGCAGAAAAATAGTCAGTGCAGCAACCTGCGCGGCCAACGCGCTCCTCGCGAAGAAAAGAGGGAGAGAGAGACGAGCTGGCCGCCGACCAACCGGCGTGCGCCGTTCGCCTTCCTCCTCAGTCTCGCGGGCCGGCGCCGACACCGCGACTCGATCGTGTCGAGCATTCGCTTTCCGGGCGCGTTTCGAAGCAGAAGCAGAAACTTCGGAAGCCGTCATGTCTGGCCGTGGCAAAGGTGGCAAAGGGCTGGGGAAGGGTGGCGCCAAGCGTCATCGAAAGGTGTTGCGTGACAACATCCAGGGCATAACCAAGCCGGCCATCCGTCGTCTGGCGCGCCGTGGCGGTGTCAAGCGCATCTCTGGCCTCATCTACGAGGAAACTCGCGGCGTTCTCAAGGTGTTCCTCGAGAACGTGATCCGCGATGCCGTCACTTACACCGAGCACGCCAAAAGGAAGACCGTGACAGCCATGGACGTCGTGTACGCCCTCAAGCGTCAGGGCCGCACCCTGTACGGATTCGGAGGCTAAGAAGCCAGCGGCGTCGCCTGCAGCCAGCCAACGAGAACACAACAGCCCTCTTCAGGGCTACCCACTTGATGCTTCGGCAGTGTGATCCCAGCGGTTCGCCATACCCGTCCGTCCCTCTTTGCAATATCATTGCGTCATCGCTCAGGTGAGCAGCACCTCGTGTAGTAGTAGCTTGATCGCGCTGGGTACTTGTCACGTTCACCGCATTTCGTTCGCGTCGTCGTCTTTCTCCTGGGTCTGCATGCACGAATCAATCGCCGCATCTGCGAGTTCTTCCTCTCCTTCCTGCAAGCCAAGCTGCTAAAACGGGCCCGTCAAGCGAACGTCGCCTAGTTACCTTATCGCGCGAAGGAAGAAGCCGAGCGCAGCGTTCTACCCTGGTCACTGCATTCTTGGAGACACGACTATGCTCAGGAAGCACGAACTCGCTTTTTTCTTTGGAATGCCCACTACACGATCGCGTCACGTTGTGTCAAAATAAATAAAAACGCACTATGTTCTACCGTGGGGCACCCAGACGAAGAAGGGATGTGTACTTACAAATGAAAAAATTGATTGTGACAGGTTGGTCGTGTTTACCGCGCCCGCTGTGCACTCAGAAGTGCCCCATTCAATAACACATTGTGTACATTGTCACGCCTAATAATTTTTGTTTGTTTTTTTTTTTTCACACCTGGCGCTGCCGAGCTGCAAAATACAAAAAAAAAAAGAAAGAAAAGTGGAAGGGGATGTTTAAACAGAATTTCTGCGCAAGTCAGAAGCAAGTACACAATAAGCGCTGCCCATGCAGCGTGCTGAGGGAAGCTGCACTTGATAGAAGTGGCACTCATGTACTGTACTGGTGCTGCGAACACTGCAGTTGTGAAAGCTTTACTTGGACGGACAGCTACGCAACAAGTGTTTCCATTTCGCCGGCAGAGGTGGTCACTCTAGGGAGGCTGGCTTCGCCGCCCACGCGAGAGGGGGGGGGGGGGGGACTAGCCCATGATGTAAACGCGAGAGGTTCGAGCGCGGGAAATTCGAAAGCAAGGCGCGCTCGCGTGAGCCTGCCGTCAGATGGCGACACCAACCCACGAGCATTGCATTTTCAAGTGCACCCTTGGTTTCCCACCCACCTCCGCACAGGACGAGGCGTGTCGAATGTGTAACCAAGGCGCACGACAGTGGTTCTGCTCAGGCAAGCCTACCTATAACAAAAATTGTTCTCCATGTGTGTACCTTCATTTTCTCGTGAAAATGTGAAAGAGGAGTGAATGGGGCTTTTTGAGGCGCGTGTTGATCTTCGTTTCTATTATGATTATTATTTTTCACCCTTTCATTGAGTCCATTTCCTGCTTTTTGTGCCACATATTTAGCACTTAGAGGTTGGGGGGGGGGGGGGGGGATTGCTGATGTGTAAGATGGAAAAGAAGAGGAAAGTGAGCCCCGAAACTGTCTGCATCAGGATGCGACACCTCAGCGGTAGCTCACAAGGGATGGGGGGTGAGGGGGGATTAAAAGGGTGGGAATAAAAGTGTAGAGAAAGAGACATGAGGGAAGCCAGAGTGAGACGACATATCGAGGGAATAGGAGTAAAAATGAAACAAAACATTCGAACGCAAACACCCCGTACATCCAACCGCCATTGAGCGCACCTAGTAGTTTGGCAAGTATGTATGAGTGATTCTTAAGAGGGAAAGGAAGATAAAATTGAGTCCCGTTACTGTCTGCGATTGAGCAAGTAGGCGCGCTCAGTGGCAGTTGGATGTACGGGGTGTTTGTGTTAGAATGTTTTGTTGCGTTTTACTCCTTGTCGTTGCGCGGACGTGTATGCATATACCAACACTGCCGGTGGTCTCTCGTCGTCTTCGCCCATCTACGTAATGGTCGCAAATAAGCGACAACGCAAGGAGCAAGTTTTTTTGGCGTGGCAGTGCGCATTTGCCCTCGGTGATGCGAGGCGCTCTAGTGCGATGCGCGCTGTTGGCGTGAATGGTGGCGTCTCGCACTCCGTCGCGCCGCTTCGGGAAGCGACGAGCTACAGCGTCGATTGATGTGTTGCCTGGAAGGCGAAAGAAATGCGCAGCAGGCTGTATTGTACAGCGGTAGTGGTTTCGTTTCGGTGTACCTCTTTGCAGCCGCGAACTGCACGGTTGCCCGAAAATGAGCGCCAGCCAGCATCCTGGCGTACGCTTCCGCGCTCGCACGCGGACGGGTTCTCACGCTTCGGCCAATGGGAGGGAGAGAGATGGGTCGTGCGGCGAAGCCGCTTTTGCCGATCTCCGGCAGGAGCGCAGTTTCGCTCCGTCAGTCGAGGTGATCGGACGCACGCAGCATGGCCCGAACTAAACAAACCGCGCGCAAGAGTACTGGAGGCAAGGCTCCGCGTAAGCAGCTTGCTACCAAGGCTGCTCGCAAGAGTGCCCCTGCCACAGGCGGGGTGAAGAAACCTCACCGTTACAGGCCTGGAACCGTGGCCCTGCGTGAAATTCGCCGATACCAGAAGTCGACCGAACTGCTGATCCGCAAGCTTCCCTTTCAGCGCCTGGTGCGGGAAATCGCTCAGGACTTCAAGACGGACCTCCGTTTCCAGAGTTCTGCCGTGATGGCCCTACAGGAAGCTAGCGAGGCCTACCTCGTTGGTCTTTTCGAAGACACCAACCTGTGCGCCATCCACGCTAAGCGCGTCACCATCATGCCAAAGGACATCCAGCTGGCTCGGCGCATTCGCGGTGAGCGCGCCTAAGTTGGGCTGCTCCCTGCGCTTCGGTCGACAGGCAAGCAACAACAAACGGTCCTTCTCAGGACCACCAACGTGTCTGCTTTGGCTACGAGACCACTCCAGGCCACGTACTCCGGCCGCACCCTCTTTTGCTGTCATGTTTTGTACGTACGTGGCTGCCGTTGTCTAGCGCGCGGAAGAACGGAACGTCGGCGCGTCGTTATTACGAAGAAATGGCTCAGCTTTGACAAATTCAAGGTAAAAGTGTGTATCATTATGAGTAGACAGAGAAAAGGTAGGCTAGCTTCAGTCGGTGTGTGTGCAGCAGCCGTGCTGCGACCCTGTGGTGTGTCAATTTCATTTATGTGTTTACCTTTTTGCCCGCCGCTTGTAAGGTGTTTTTGAGGGCTTCTGTTTGCGTAACGCCATGGTGACTTGGGCTGCTGGACCCCGGCGCAACTTTTGGGTGCACTCGTAGGAGGTGATGAAGTTTTACCGAGAGACGAAATAAACAATTGTATCGGGCCAGTTGGTAAGGATCCATCTCGCTAGGAAGCGCAGCCACTATTACACAGACCTCACAACACAAGCGCTTAACTTCAACTGAACTTTCATTGCAAACGTCAGAGTTTATAAAGGGGGTGAACAGAGAAAAAGAATAGTAAAAGGTAGACAACAAAAAGCACACGTGCCAGTCCCGCACATTACTGTCTGTTATTCTCTATCACCCCATCCAAAAAACAGTTCTTTCCGCGTGAGCGCGATAGAGAGTGCACTAACACACTCGAAATCATCGCGTGTCATTTCCTTTCATTTCTTTTGAAGCTGAACAAGTTTTTGTGCCATATTCTGGACAATTTTTTTTTTTTTTTTTTGCAATAAACGTTTAGTTGAAGTTAAGCGCTTGTGTTGTGTGTTCTGTGTAATAGTGGCTGCGCTGCCTAGCAAGATAGACGAAATAAATTGTGTTAGAAGCACCAAATGGAATGCGCTAACGGCGGGTTCTCTCTCTCTCTCTCTCTTTTTTTTTTTTTACCTTACGTTTGTTTTTCTATTCAAAGGTATTAAATTTACTCTGTCCCTGTGCTGACCCGTTCAGGTGTCATCGTAAGGATAGACGGTTACGTGTGGAGCTTTTTTTTTTTTTTTTTTAATGAGAAATGACAACGCTTACATGCTCTTTTCTGTCTTTTTCGGTGCCGAGCTGCGTGATTTGGTTGTCTCTTTGCAGCATTTGGCGTCGCGCACTTGTGGCTAACTGATGTCGCGAGGAAATATATATAAAGTATAGAAAAACAAACACGCTTGAGGGTACGAACAGAGCCATCGTGACTGCGAAGCGAAACACGGCCGCGTCACCTGTTTGGGTGGTCCTTAGAAGGACCGTTTGGGGAATGCGGCGAGCGCGCGGAAGGGGTGCTCGCTTACGCCTTCTTCTCCGTCTTCTTTGGAAGAAGCACGGCTTGAATGTTGGGCAACACACCGCCCTGCGCGATGGTGACGCCGGAAAGCAGTTTGTTCAGCTCCTCGTCGTTGCGGATGGCGAGCTGCAAGTGACGGGGGATGATCCGGGTCTTCTTGTTGTCACGAGCGGCGTTGCCCGCCAGCTCGAGCACCTCGGCGGCCAGGTACTCGAGTACGGCAGCCAGGTAGACCGGAGCGCCAGCTCCGACGCGCTCGGCGTAGTTTCCCTTGCGTAGGAGGCGGTGAATACGGCCCACGGGGAACTGAAGCCCCGCGCGGCTAGAACGGGTCTTGCTCTTGCCTTTCGCCTTGCCGCCCTTGCCACGTCCGGACATGGTGTTGCTTTTCGCTTGGTACGACGCCGGTTGCCGAAAACAAGAAAGCTGCTGCCTTCTGAGATGAGAGCCGTGCTCGAATGGTTTGGTGGTGGTAGTGGTTAAAATGAAGAGGAAAAAGGCACCTAATTTCTGTCTGCCTTCAGGCGACACGGCGCAGTGCCTTATAGGGGAGGGGGGAAGGAGGGATAAAAAGAATAGAAGGAAAGTAGAAGCAGAAGAAGACAGCCAACGAGAGGAAAAAAGAAGGAGATAGGAAAGTGGGGATCCGGTCGAAGCAGTCCAAGGGCGGGGTGCCACAATGCGAGAGCTACACGGCGTCAGGAGACCGCGGAGGGCGAACCAGTCGGCGGGAGCTACGCTGAAGTCGGAGATCGCGAGGGCACAACCGTCCAGCTTGAAATCCTGCGAGCGAATCCCGCTCGAATGGTTTCCGTTGCCACCATCGCGCGCCGCCGCTCGCGGGGAACGGATGAGAGTGTGAGAGAGAGAAGCCGTGCGAACCAATGGGGCGCGCGCGTTGTGCTGATCTCGTCAACACCCCTCGCTCATATTTAAGCGCGGCGAGACGGGGGGACACGCGCATTCGACTCTGGTCTCGCGTGCGTGTTGTGTGAAATCATGCCTCCCCAACCGTCTGGCAAAGCCGTCAAGAAGGCCGGCAAGGCGCAGAAGAATGTGCGCGCCACGGACAAGAAGAAGAAGAAGCGCCGCAGGAAGGAGAGCTTCTCCATCTACATCTATAAGGTGCTGAAGCAGGTGCACCCCGACACTGGTGTCTCCAGCAAGGCCATGTCCATCATGAACAGCTTCGTGAACGACATCTTCGAGCGTATCGCCGCCGAGTCGTCACGCCTTGCTCACTACAACAAGCGCTCGACCATCACGAGCCGGGAGATCCAGACCGCGGTGCGCCTGCTGCTGCCCGGAGAGCTGGCCAAGCACGCGGTGTCCGAGGGTACAAAAGCCGTCACCAAGTACACCAGCTCCAAGTAGGCGTGCGTCGTGGGCCACAGCGAGCAACGACAAATCAACGGCTCTTCTCAGAGCCACCCAAATTGTCTGCGTCGGCATAGGGGTTGTGCTGAGAGATTCGGCTCCGAATCCATCCTCTTCTCTCTGTTGAACACCGCTAGCAGGAGCGTTGGTGTGCCGCGCTCGACGTGTGTGCTCGGGGAGGTTGAACAGGTAAATTAGAGAAGACCGAGTGCGCGGAGAAAAGTGCCACAAGTACGGTAATGGAGGGAAAACAAAACCAGGAGCGTGGTAATTAAAAAAAAAAAAAAAAACAGGGGGAAGGTGGCCGCTTCTCTCAAAAAAAGGTAACATGAACTCGAGTGTGTTCAGCTCTTGGGAAATGATAGAATAGGAAACTCGCGTCAGCGCTTGCCCGAGCAACTCCGACATGTCGGGCCAAATATGAAGGGGTATACACGGTATGCAGTGCATGCGGAGAGAAGGAAACTGCCGAACACTTGATAATGCTATGTAAAGGGCTTCACCTTATAGTTTAGAATGATGGCGCAGAGTTTTTCAAAAGCACCGGGGTTTAGAGACGGGGGAGGGCAAAATAGACTTTAGGCGGGTAGAATTAACTAGAAGGTGGTTATCTTATTGGTGGCTAAAGTCAAGGCAAGAGTGAAAACTAAACCATTCACTGCAAAGCACCGCGGTCCTATACTTCACTATTTAAAGAGAGAAAAAAAACAAGATAAATGTAGCTGTTTGTTAGGTCAGCATTATGGCTAGGTGGTGATAGCTGCCGCCCGATGTGAAGGGTACAGCCACATTCATCAGACAGCGCAGAGTTCCTTCTCTGCCACGCCATTCATTTGTTTACGAAATTGGGGCATTTATTTCTTGAGAGCGCAGGGCAGGCCCGTTTCGAGACTGTAGGAGGAGTGAATGTAGCTTAAAGTGCGTGGCGCGGTGAAAAATGTGCGGAAGCATTGATGCAAGAAAAGATAGGGGAGAAATATATAGACGCATGTGACAATAGCTGTAGAAGCAGAAAAGCGTGGCGGCGGACTGCATGCTAATTATTGTCCGAAAGCAAAGTATCGACAGCCCGAGTGAAGGAAAAAACAAAACTGTGCGTACGCATGACAGGGGTACCACGCAGGTGATTTATATAGTGCACAAAGAAGTACGAAATCCAGTAAAGAAAGGCGGTCGACACGAGGTATGGGCATTTCCCGTTTTCGCACCGAGTGCTCCGTTTGCGCGTCGCCGAAAGAAACATAGCCAGGCCGGCCAGCAAACGACACTGCTCGGCTTGACGTTTACATAATCACACGGTGTAGCGGAACACTGTGTTCTCTTCGAAAGAACAAATGCGCCTGTGCTAGGCACAAATGAGTGGTACGTTCCATTCGGAATGTGGTGGGAAACTTACCTTAAATGAATGAGCGGACGCACCGTTTATTTCCGCTTTGTTTTAGATTACTGACTATGTTCGGCGGGTCGACAGTGCATTTGTATGAAGCTTTCAAGCGCGATCATTTTGTAATTTCGCATCGTGCGTCCCTGCCACAAGTTCGGGGAAGGAATACTTTCAATATGGGAACCCTCATGATTGTGAAAGATGAAACTGCGACTACTTAAACACACTTGCACCACAGAAATGGCACGCGCAGTTTGGTATTGGGGCACGTGAGAAGGGAATACAATAGATGGGCATTGGCGCGCATCTTTTTTTCTTATTGATATGATATGTAAGGAGATGTCGGCGCACCATTATGGCGCCGGCTACTCCTTGGCCGTTGAGTTAAACTTGAACACGTATCTTGAAGCAAAACGTACAAAGCAGTGCATGGAAAGTAGAAAACTCGGGCAGAGATATGCAAAGACACACTTACACTTATACGCACATATCAGAACACAATGGTAAGTAAATGTTCGAAAGTCAATGAATGAAGTCTCTGATATAATGTCCCTCGATAATATTCGGTCCACCAGCACAAAACAGTAGAGCACACGTCTGGTCCGTATAAAGATGCATTCGCTCGTGTGTACATAATTGTCGACACGTCATTCATTTCACAACACACACATGATGAGAGTCACGTGATACTGTACATAATAAGTACATTTGTTACAAATGAAAGTTCGTTATTTCTTAATACTTATCAGCAATCCCGCTGTCTTGTAAAGAACGTGTTGATGCTTTTAAAGCGTGCGACTGTAAAACTCGAGTAGGCCACGGACCCAGAAGTTTCTTCATGTTAAACGGTCTGCGGTCTAATGCCAACTGTTCGGACTTAAGACGGCGTCTCGTGATGTGGACAGTCTACGAGAAGGTGACATACGTCTTCATCTATCAATCCGCATTCGCATTCGGGACTTTCAGCTCTGCCGTGTCTGTGCAAAGAAAAAAAAAAAAACAAATGTTTTTGTGTATGCCGTGCCTAGCCTCAATCGGTCAATTAGAGTTTCCGATATTCTATCTAATGCCAGCGTAATTTTTAATTCAATAAATGGATCGATGTGGTATAAATCGCACCTCTTTGTACTTTGGTCAAACCAAGCAGTTTTGCTCATTCTGAAAGTTGTATTCTTTATAATACTACGCAATTCACTTTTTTCGAAATATTGGTTGCCACGATGTGTAGACCTACTTTGTGTGCTCTGGACGGCTCTGGAAGGCCAACTGCAAATCTTCTTTGCACAGCTGATGCCGTCCGGATAGTCGTTGATAGATTACTTAACAGGTTGTCAGCCTCCGAAGGTATTATGTAAGCGAAAGTACGCATGCGTAAAACATGCAGCGAACGAACACTCTTCCAACGCTGTAAAGAAGAAAGAATGCATAAAGGGTGGTGCATTTTACGCTCCAATCTCGTCCTATGTAAGGCGCTTTAGAGTTAGGGCTGTTTTGCCTGTAATTGCGTGACCCTTGCAGGGTTCCTCACAGTGCAACCGTGCACTTGAAACGGGCAGGTGTTGAACCACCCCGCAAGGAGATGGGGAAACTTCGCTGCGACCGGACCGCTTGACAGTCCGTGTTTACGGGAGGAGAGGCGCGCCCGAGAGGAGGTGCGCTCTCACTCTCTGCCGTCCCCGTGAATGCTGAAATGAGCGCGGTCGCGTTGCGTGGCTTCGGTGAAACTGCCGTATCGCGATATGTAGTGGAGCTGCCACAGTAAAATTTGAGACACGCGTAGCCAGCCAAAGGTGCTGTTACTTTGCCGAATTTCACGTGCCGGCGTCCACAACAACGCGAGCACGCTTTGTTTAGAAATTTCCGGCCATGAGGCCGTGCCCGGACCGCGTGTGTTAGTCCCTTGGTTTGGCGACAAGGATGGCGTCAAAGTGACGCCGTGAAACGGGTTTCGTGCGTGCAAATGAGGCATTGATGTGATTAGAGAGAAAGCGAGAACATAGAAAAGAAAAAAAAAAAAGAGGGGGGGGGGCACACGCCGGGGACGAGTAGTCGCAAAGTGTTAAGTGTGCAGTTTATTTACGTGCGGCACACAGGTGAGCTGTTGCAGCTGTGAGTTTTGACAAATATTGCGTGTGTCATGTTCAGTGGACACGATGAAACGTTTTTTAGCGAACGCGTTGTATCCGCTGGGCTTGTACGTACGCGTACATGAATTGTCGCTTACTCGGTTTGATGTCTCCTTGCCGCTGGGGCAGCTGATACGACTGATACGCCATTTTGCAGCAGTGAAGGGTGCGTGAATGAATGGGCAAGAAACTTAGCAACAGTAACGAGAAAAGAATTAAAAACAAACAAACAAACGAAAGCATGTTTGCCGTGTATATTCAATCTTGTAGTGCAGAAAAATAGTCAGTGCAGCAACCTGCGCGGCCAACGCGCTCCTCGCGAAGAAAAGAGGGAGAGAGAGACGAGCTGGCCGCCGACCAACCGGCGTGCGCCGTTCGCCTTCCTCCTCAGTCTCGCGGGCCGGCGCCGACACCGCGACTCGATCGTGTCGAGCATTCGCTTTCCGGGCGCGTTTCGAAGCAGAAGCAGAAACTTCGGAAGCCGTCATGTCTGGCCGTGGCAAAGGTGGCAAAGGGCTGGGGAAGGGTGGCGCCAAGCGTCATCGAAAGGTGTTGCGTGACAACATCCAGGGCATAACCAAGCCGGCCATCCGTCGTCTGGCGCGCCGTGGCGGTGTCAAGCGCATCTCTGGCCTCATCTACGAGGAAACTCGCGGCGTTCTCAAGGTGTTCCTCGAGAACGTGATCCGCGATGCCGTCACTTACACCGAGCACGCCAAAAGGAAGACCGTGACAGCCATGGACGTCGTGTACGCCCTCAAGCGTCAGGGCCGCACCCTGTACGGATTCGGAGGCTAAGAAGCCAGCGGCGTCGCCTGCAGCCAGCCAACGAGAACACAACAGCCCTCTTCAGGGCTACCCACTTGATGCTTCGGCAGTGTGATCCCAGCGGTTCGCCATACCCGTCCGTCCCTCTTTGCAATATCATTGCGTCATCGCTCAGGTGAGCAGCACCTCGTGTAGTAGTAGCTTGATCGCGCTGGGTACTTGTCACGTTCACCGCATTTCGTTCGCGTCGTCGTCTTTCTCCTGGGTCTGCATGCACGAATCAATCGCCGCATCTGCGAGTTCTTCCTCTCCTTCCTGCAAGCCAAGCTGCTAAAACGGGCCCGTCAAGCGAACGTCGCCTAGTTACCTTATCGCGCGAAGGAAGAAGCCGAGCGCAGCGTTCTACCCTGGTCACTGCATTCTTGGAGACACGACTATGCTCAGGAAGCACGAACTCGCTTTTTTCTTTGGAATGCCCACTACACGATCGCGTCACGTTGTGTCAAAATAAATAAAAACGCACTATGTTCTACCGTGGGGCACCCAGACGAAGAAGGGATGTGTACTTACAAATGAAAAAATTGATTGTGACAGGTTGGTCGTGTTTACCGCGCCCGCTGTGCACTCAGAAGTGCCCCATTCAATAACACATTGTGTACATTGTCACGCCTAATAATTTTTGTTTGTTTTTTTTTTTCACACCTGGCGCTGCCGAGCTGCAAAATACAAAAAAAAAAAGAAAGAAAAGTGGAAGGGGATGTTTAAACAGAATTTCTGCGCAAGTCAGAAGCAAGTACACAATAAGCGCTGCCCATGCAGCGTGCTGAGGGAAGCTGCACTTGATAGAAGTGGCACTCATGTACTGTACTGGTGCTGCGAACACTGCAGTTGTGAAAGCTTTACTTGGACGGACAGCTACGCAACAAGTGTTTCCATTTCGCCGGCAGAGGTGGTCACTCTAGGGAGGCTGGCTTCGCCGCCCACGCGAGAGGGGGGGGGGGGGGGGACTAGCCCATGATGTAAACGCGAGAGGTTCGAGCGCGGGAAATTCGAAAGCAAGGCGCGCTCGCGTGAGCCTGCCGTCAGATGGCGACACCAACCCACGAGCATTGCATTTTCAAGTGCACCCTTGGTTTCCCACCCACCTCCGCACAGGACGAGGCGTGTCGAATGTGTAACCAAGGCGCACGACAGTGGTTCTGCTCAGGCAAGCCTACCTATAACAAAAATTGTTCTCCATGTGTGTACCTTCATTTTCTCGTGAAAATGTGAAAGAGGAGTGAATGGGGCTTTTTGAGGCGCGTGTTGATCTTCGTTTCTATTATGATTATTATTTTTCACCCTTTCATTGAGTCCATTTCCTGCTTTTTGTGCCACATATTTAGCACTTAGAGGTTGGGGGGGGGGGGGGGGGGATTGCTGATGTGTAAGATGGAAAAGAAGAGGAAAGTGAGCCCCGAAACTGTCTGCATCAGGATGCGACACCTCAGCGGTAGCTCACAAGGGATGGGGGGTGAGGGGGGATTAAAAGGGTGGGAATAAAAGTGTAGAGAAAGAGACATGAGGGAAGCCAGAGTGAGACGACATATCGAGGGAATAGGAGTAAAAATGAAACAAAACATTCGAACGCAAACACCCCGTACATCCAACCGCCATTGAGCGCACCTAGTAGTTTGGCAAGTATGTATGAGTGATTCTTAAGAGGGAAAGGAAGATAAAATTGAGTCCCGTTACTGTCTGCGATTGAGCAAGTAGGCGCGCTCAGTGGCAGTTGGATGTACGGGGTGTTTGTGTTAGAATGTTTTGTTGCGTTTTACTCCTTGTCGTTGCGCGGACGTGTATGCATATACCAACACTGCCGGTGGTCTCTCGTCGTCTTCGCCCATCTACGTAATGGTCGCAAATAAGCGACAACGCAAGGAGCAAGTTTTTTTGGCGTGGCAGTGCGCATTTGCCCTCGGTGATGCGAGGCGCTCTAGTGCGATGCGCGCTGTTGGCGTGAATGGTGGCGTCTCGCACTCCGTCGCGCCGCTTCGGGAAGCGACGAGCTACAGCGTCGATTGATGTGTTGCCTGGAAGGCGAAAGAAATGCGCAGCAGGCTGTATTGTACAGCGGTAGTGGTTTCGTTTCGGTGTACCTCTTTGCAGCCGCGAACTGCACGGTTGCCCGAAAATGAGCGCCAGCCAGCATCCTGGCGTACGCTTCCGCGCTCGCACGCGGACGGGTTCTCACGCTTCGGCCAATGGGAGGGAGAGAGATGGGTCGTGCGGCGAAGCCGCTTTTGCCGATCTCCGGCAGGAGCGCAGTTTCGCTCCGTCAGTCGAGGTGATCGGACGCACGCAGCATGGCCCGAACTAAACAAACCGCGCGCAAGAGTACTGGAGGCAAGGCTCCGCGTAAGCAGCTTGCTACCAAGGCTGCTCGCAAGAGTGCCCCTGCCACAGGCGGGGTGAAGAAACCTCACCGTTACAGGCCTGGAACCGTGGCCCTGCGTGAAATTCGCCGATACCAGAAGTCGACCGAACTGCTGATCCGCAAGCTTCCCTTTCAGCGCCTGGTGCGGGAAATCGCTCAGGACTTCAAGACGGACCTCCGTTTCCAGAGTTCTGCCGTGATGGCCCTACAGGAAGCTAGCGAGGCCTACCTCGTTGGTCTTTTCGAAGACACCAACCTGTGCGCCATCCACGCTAAGCGCGTCACCATCATGCCAAAGGACATCCAGCTGGCTCGGCGCATTCGCGGTGAGCGCGCCTAAGTTGGGCTGCTCCCTGCGCTTCGGTCGACAGGCAAGCAACAACAAACGGTCCTTCTCAGGACCACCAACGTGTCTGCTTTGGCTACGAGACCACTCCAGGCCACGTACTCCGGCCGCACCCTCTTTTGCTGTCATGTTTTGTACGTACGTGGCTGCCGTTGTCTAGCGCGCGGAAGAACGGAACGTCGGCGCGTCGTTATTACGAAGAAATGGCTCAGCTTTGACAAATTCAAGGTAAAAGTGTGTATCATTATGAGTAGACAGAGAAAAGGTAGGCTAGCTTCAGTCGGTGTGTGTGCAGCAGCCGTGCTGCGACCCTGTGGTGTGTCAATTTCATTTATGTGTTTACCTTTTTGCCCGCCGCTTGTAAGGTGTTTTTGAGGGCTTCTGTTTGCGTAACGCCATGGTGACTTGGGCTGCTGGACCCCGGCGCAACTTTTGGGTGCACTCGTAGGAGGTGATGAAGTTTTACCGAGAGACGAAATAAACAATTGTATCGGGCCAGTTGGTAAGGATCCATCTCGCTAGGAAGCGCAGCCACTATTACACAGACCTCACAACACAAGCGCTTAACTTCAACTGAACTTTCATTGCAAACGTCAGAGTTTATAAAGGGGGTGAACAGAGAAAAAGAATAGTAAAAGGTAGACAACAAAAAGCACACGTGCCAGTCCCGCACATTACTGTCTGTTATTCTCTATCACCCCATCCAAAAAACAGTTCTTTCCGCGTGAGCGCGATAGAGAGTGCACTAACACACTCGAAATCATCGCGTGTCATTTCCTTTCATTTCTTTTGAAGCTGAACAAGTTTTTGTGCCATATTCTGGACAATTTTTTTTTTTTTTTTTTGCAATAAACGTTTAGTTGAAGTTAAGCGCTTGTGTTGTGTGTTCTGTGTAATAGTGGCTGCGCTGCCTAGCAAGATAGACGAAATAAATTGTGTTAGAAGCACCAAATGGAATGCGCTAACGGCGGGTTCTCTCTCTCTCTCTCTCTTTTTTTTTTTTTACCTTACGTTTGTTTTTCTATTCAAAGGTATTAAATTTACTCTGTCCCTGTGCTGACCCGTTCAGGTGTCATCGTAAGGATAGACGGTTACGTGTGGAGCTTTTTTTTTTTTTTTTTTAATGAGAAATGACAACGCTTACATGCTCTTTTCTGTCTTTTTCGGTGCCGAGCTGCGTGATTTGGTTGTCTCTTTGCAGCATTTGGCGTCGCGCACTTGTGGCTAACTGATGTCGCGAGGAAATATATATAAAGTATAGAAAAACAAACACGCTTGAGGGTACGAACAGAGCCATCGTGACTGCGAAGCGAAACACGGCCGCGTCACCTGTTTGGGTGGTCCTTAGAAGGACCGTTTGGGGAATGCGGCGAGCGCGCGGAAGGGGTGCTCGCTTACGCCTTCTTCTCCGTCTTCTTTGGAAGAAGCACGGCTTGAATGTTGGGCAACACACCGCCCTGCGCGATGGTGACGCCGGAAAGCAGTTTGTTCAGCTCCTCGTCGTTGCGGATGGCGAGCTGCAAGTGACGGGGGATGATCCGGGTCTTCTTGTTGTCACGAGCGGCGTTGCCCGCCAGCTCGAGCACCTCGGCGGCCAGGTACTCGAGTACGGCAGCCAGGTAGACCGGAGCGCCAGCTCCGACGCGCTCGGCGTAGTTTCCCTTGCGTAGGAGGCGGTGAATACGGCCCACGGGGAACTGAAGCCCCGCGCGGCTAGAACGGGTCTTGCTCTTGCCTTTCGCCTTGCCGCCCTTGCCACGTCCGGACATGGTGTTGCTTTTCGCTTGGTACGACGCCGGTTGCCGAAAACAAGAAAGCTGCTGCCTTCTGAGATGAGAGCCGTGCTCGAATGGTGGTGGTAGTGATTAGAATGAAGAGGAAAAAGGCACCTAATTTCTGTCTGCCTTCAGGCGACACGGCGCAGTGCCTTATAGGGGTGGGGGGAAGGAGGGATAAAAAGAATAGAAGGAAAGTAGAAGCAGAAGAAGACAGCCAACGAGAGGAAAAAGAAGGAGATAGGAAAGTGGGGATCCGGTCGAAGCAGTCCAAGGGCGGGGTGCCACAATGCGAGAGCTACACGGCGTCAGGAGACCGCGGAGGGCGAACCAGTCGGCGGGAGCTACGCTGAAGTCGGAGATCGCGAGGGCACAACCGTCCAGCTTGAAATCCTGCGAGCGAATCCTCGAATGGTTTCCGTTGCCACCATCGCGCGCCGCCGCTCGCGGGGAACGGATGAGAGTGTGAGAGAGAGAAGCCGTGCGAACCAATGGGGCGCGCGCGTTGTGCTGATCTCGTCAACACCCCTCGCTCATATTTAAGCGCGGCGAGACGGGGGGACACGCGCATTCGACTCTGGTCTCGCGTGCGTGTTGTGTGAAATCATGCCTCCCCAACCGTCTGGCAAAGCCGTCAAGAAGGCCGGCAAGGCGCAGAAGAATGTGCGCGCCACGGACAAGAAGAAGAAGAAGCGCCGCAGGAAGGAGAGCTTCTCCATCTACATCTATAAGGTGCTGAAGCAGGTGCACCCCGACACTGGTGTCTCCAGCAAGGCCATGTCCATCATGAACAGCTTCGTGAACGACATCTTCGAGCGTATCGCCGCCGAGTCGTCACGCCTTGCTCACTACAACAAGCGCTCGACCATCACGAGCCGGGAGATCCAGACCGCGGTGCGCCTGCTGCTGCCCGGAGAGCTGGCCAAGCACGCGGTGTCCGAGGGTACAAAAGCCGTCACCAAGTACACCAGCTCCAAGTAGGCGTGCGTCGTGGGCCACAGCGAGCAACGACAAATCAACGGCTCTTCTCAGAGCCACCCAAATTGTCTGCGTCGGCATAGGGGTTGTGCTGAGAGATTCGGCTCCGAATCCATCCTCTTCTCTCTGTTGAACACCGCTAGCAGGAGCGTTGGTGTGCCGCGCTCGACGTGTGTGCTCGGGGAGGTTGAACAGGTAAATTAGAGAAGACCGAGTGCGCGGAGAAAAGTGCCACAAGTACGGTAATGGAGGGAAAACAAAACCAGGAGCGTGGTAATTAAAAAAAAAAAAAAAAAACAGGGGGAAGGTGGCCGCTTCTCTCAAAAAAAGGTAACATGAACTCGAGTGTGTTCAGCTCTTGGGAAATGATAGAATAGGAAACTCGCGTCAGCGCTTGCCCGAGCAACTCCGACATGTCGGGCCAAATATGAAGGGGTATACACGGTATGCAGTGCATGCGGAGAGAAGGAAACTGCCGAACACTTGATAATGCTATGTAAAGGGCTTCACCTTATAGTTTAGAATGATGGCGCAGAGTTTTTCAAAAGCACCGGGGTTTAGAGACGGGGGAGGGCAAAATAGACTTTAGGCGGGTAGAATTAACTAGAAGGTGGTTATCTTATTGGTGGCTAAAGTCAAGGCAAGAGTGAAAACTAAACCATTCACTGCAAAGCACCGCGGTCCTATACTTCACTATTTAAAGAGAGAAAAAAAACAAGATAAATGTAGCTGTTTGTTAGGTCAGCATTATGGCTAGGTGGTGATAGCTGCCGCCCGATGTGAAGGGTACAGCCACATTCATCAGACAGCGCAGAGTTCCTTCTCTGCCACGCCATTCATTTGTTTACGAAATTGGGGCATTTATTTCTTGAGAGCGCAGGGCAGGCCCGTTTCGAGACTGTAGGAGGAGTGAATGTAGCTTAAAGTGCGTGGCGCGGTGAAAAATGTGCGGAAGCATTGATGCAAGAAAAGATAGGGGAGAAATATATAGACGCATGTGACAATAGCTGTAGAAGCAGAAAAGCGTGGCGGCGGACTGCATGCTAATTATTGTCCGAAAGCAAAGTATCGACAGCCCGAGTGAAGGAAAAAACAAAACTGTGCGTACGCATGACAGGGGTACCACGCAGGTGATTTATATAGTGCACAAAGAAGTACGAAATCCAGTAAAGAAAGGCGGTCGACACGAGGTATGGGCATTTCCCGTTTTCGCACCGAGTGCTCCGTTTGCGCGTCGCCGAAAGAAACATAGCCAGGCCGGCCAGCAAACGACACTGCTCGGCTTGACGTTTACATAATCACACGGTGTAGCGGAACACTGTGTTCTCTTCGAAAGAACAAATGCGCCTGTGCTAGGCACAAATGAGTGGTACGTTCCATTCGGAATGTGGTGGGAAACTTACCTTAAATGAATGAGCGGACGCACCGTTTATTTCCGCTTTGTTTTAGATTACTGACTATGTTCGGCGGGTCGACAGTGCATTTGTATGAAGCTTTCAAGCGCGATCATTTTGTAATTTCGCATCGTGCGTCCCTGCCACAAGTTCGGGGAAGGAATACTTTCAATATGGGAACCCTCATGATTGTGAAAGATGAAACTGCGACTACTTAAACACACTTGCACCACAGAAATGGCACGCGCAGTTTGGTATTGGGGCACGTGAGAAGGGAATACAATAGATGGGCATTGGCGCGCATCTTTTTTTCTTATTGATATGATATGTAAGGAGATGTCGGCGCACCATTATGGCGCCGGCTACTCCTTGGCCGTTGAGTTAAACTTGAACACGTATCTTGAAGCAAAACGTACAAAGCAGTGCATGGAAAGTAGAAAACTCGGGCAGAGATATGCAAAGACACACTTACACTTATACGCACATATCAGAACACAATGGTAAGTAAATGTTCGAAAGTCAATGAATGAAGTCTCTGATATAATGTCCCTCGATAATATTCGGTCCACCAGCACAAAACAGTAGAGCACACGTCTGGTCCGTATAAAGATGCATTCGCTCGTGTGTACATAATTGTCGACACGTCATTCATTTCACAACACACACATGATGAGAGTCACGTGATACTGTACATAATAAGTACATTTGTTACAAATGAAAGTTCGTTATTTCTTAATACTTATCAGCAATCCCGCTGTCTTGTAAAGAACGTGTTGATGCTTTTAAAGCGTGCGACTGTAAAACTCGAGTAGGCCACGGACCCAGAAGTTTCTTCATGTTAAACGGTCTGCGGTCTAATGCCAACTGTTCGGACTTAAGACGGCGTCTCGTGATGTGGACAGTCTACGAGAAGGTGACATACGTCTTCATCTATCAATCCGCATTCGCATTCGGGACTTTCAGCTCTGCCGTGTCTGTGCAAAGAAAAAAAAAAACAAATGTTTTTGTGTATGCCGTGCCTAGCCTCAATCGGTCAATTAGAGTTTCCGATATTCTATCTAATGCCAGCGTAATTTTTAATTCAATAAATGGATCGATGTGGTATAAATCGCACCTCTTTGTACTTTGGTCAAACCAAGCAGTTTTGCTCATTCTGAAAGTTGTATTCTTTATAATACTACGCAATTCACTTTTTTCGAAATATTGGTTGCCACGATGTGTAGACCTACTTTGTGTGCTCTGGACGGCTCTGGAAGGCCAACTGCAAATCTTCTTTGCACAGCTGATGCCGTCCGGATAGTCGTTGATAGATTACTTAACAGGTTGTCAGCCTCCGAAGGTATTATGTAAGCGAAAGTACGCATGCGTAAAACATGCAGCGAACGAACACTCTTCCAACGCTGTAAAGAAGAAAGAATGCATAAAGGGTGGTGCATTTTACGCTCCAATCTCGTCCTATGTAAGGCGCTTTAGAGTTAGGGCTGTTTTGCCTGTAATTGCGTGACCCTTGCAGGGTTCCTCACAGTGCAACCGTGCACTTGAAACGGGCAGGTGTTGAACCACCCCGCAAGGAGATGGGGAAACTTCGCTGCGACCGGACCGCTTGACAGTCCGTGTTTACGGGAGGAGAGGCGCGCCCGAGAGGAGGTGCGCTCTCACTCTCTGCCGTCCCCGTGAATGCTGAAATGAGCGCGGTCGCGTTGCGTGGCTTCGGTGAAACTGCCGTATCGCGATATGTAGTGGAGCTGCCACAGTAAAATTTGAGACACGCGTAGCCAGCCAAAGGTGCTGTTACTTTGCCGAATTTCACGTGCCGGCGTCCACAACAACGCGAGCACGCTTTGTTTAGAAATTTCCGGCCATGAGGCCGTGCCCGGACCGCGTGTGTTAGTCCCTTGGTTTGGCGACAAGGATGGCGTCAAAGTGACGCCGTGAAACGGGTTTCGTGCGTGCAAATGAGGCATTGATGTGATTAGAGAGAAAGCGAGAACATAGAAAAGAAAAAAAAAAAAGAGGGGGGGGGGCACACGCCGGGGACGAGTAGTCGCAAAGTGTTAAGTGTGCAGTTTATTTACGTGCGGCACACAGGTGAGCTGTTGCAGCTGTGAGTTTTGACAAATATTGCGTGTGTCATGTTCAGTGGACACGATGAAACGTTTTTTAGCGAACGCGTTGTATCCGCTGGGCTTGTACGTACGCGTACATGAATTGTCGCTTACTCGGTTTGATGTCTCCTTGCCGCTGGGGCAGCTGATACGACTGATACGCCATTTTGCAGCAGTGAAGGGTGCGTGAATGAATGGGCAAGAAACTTAGCAACAGTAACGAGAAAAGAATTAAAAACAAACAAACAAACGAAAGCATGTTTGCCGTGTATATTCAATCTTGTAGTGCAGAAAAATAGTCAGTGCAGCAACCTGCGCGGCCAACGCGCTCCTCGCGAAGAAAAGAGGGAGAGAGAGACGAGCTGGCCGCCGACCAACCGGCGTGCGCCGTTCGCCTTCCTCCTCAGTCTCGCGGGCCGGCGCCGACACCGCGACTCGATCGTGTCGAGCATTCGCGGATTCGCTCGCAGGATTTCAAGCTGGACGGTTGTGCCCTCGCGATCTCCGACTTCAGCGTAGCTCCCGCCGACTGGTTCGCCCTCCGCGGTCTCCTGACGCCGTGTAGCTCTCGCACTGTGGCACCCCGCCCTTGGACTGCTTCGACCGGATCCCCACTTTCCTATCTCCTTCTTTTTCCTCTCGTTGGCTGTCTTCTTCTGCTTCTACTTTCCTTCTATCCTTTTTATCCCTCCTTCACCCCACCCCTATAAGGCACTGCGCCGTGTCGCCTGAAGGCAGACAGAAATTAGGTGCCTTTTTCCTCTTCATTGTAACCACTACCACCACCACCATTCGCTTTCCGGGCGCGTTTCGAAGCAGAAGCAGAAACTTCGGAAGCCGTCATGTCTGGCCGTGGCAAAGGTGGCAAAGGGCTGGGGAAGGGTGGCGCCAAGCGTCATCGAAAGGTGTTGCGTGACAACATCCAGGGCATAACCAAGCCGGCCATCCGTCGTCTGGCGCGCCGTGGCGGTGTCAAGCGCATCTCTGGCCTCATCTACGAGGAAACTCGCGGCGTTCTCAAGGTGTTCCTCGAGAACGTGATCCGCGATGCCGTCACTTACACCGAGCACGCCAAAAGGAAGACCGTGACAGCCATGGACGTCGTGTACGCCCTCAAGCGTCAGGGCCGCACCCTGTACGGATTCGGAGGCTAAGAAGCCAGCGGCGTCGCCTGCAGCCAGCCAACGAGAACACAACAGCCCTCTTCAGGGCTACCCACTTGATGCTTCGGCAGTGTGATCCCAGCGGTTCGCCATACCCGTCCGTCCCTCTTTGCAATATCATTGCGTCATCGCTCAGGTGAGCAGCACCTCGTGTAGTAGTAGCTTGATCGCGCTGGGTACTTGTCACGTTCACCGCATTTCGTTCGCGTCGTCGTCTTTCTCCTGGGTCTGCATGCACGAATCAATCGCCGCATCTGCGAGTTCTTCCTCTCCTTCCTGCAAGCCAAGCTGCTAAAACGGGCCCGTCAAGCGAACGTCGCCTAGTTACCTTATCGCGCGAAGGAAGAAGCCGAGCGCAGCGTTCTACCCTGGTCACTGCATTCTTGGAGACACGACTATGCTCAGGAAGCACGAACTCGCTTTTTTCTTTGGAATGCCCACTACACGATCGCGTCACGTTGTGTCAAAATAAATAAAAACGCACTATGTTCTACCGTGGGGCACCCAGACGAAGAAGGGATGTGTACTTACAAATGAAAAAATTGATTGTGACAGGTTGGTCGTGTTTACCGCGCCCGCTGTGCACTCAGAAGTGCCCCATTCAATAACACATTGTGTACATTGTCACGCCTAATAATTTTTGTTTGTTTTTTTTTTTCACACCTGGCGCTGCCGAGCTGCAAAATACAAAAAAAAAAAGAAAGAAAAGTGGAAGGGGATGTTTAAACAGAATTTCTGCGCAAGTCAGAAGCAAGTACACAATAAGCGCTGCCCATGCAGCGTGCTGAGGGAAGCTGCACTTGATAGAAGTGGCACTCATGTACTGTACTGGTGCTGCGAACACTGCAGTTGTGAAAGCTTTACTTGGACGGACAGCTACGCAACAAGTGTTTCCATTTCGCCGGCAGAGGTGGTCACTCTAGGGAGGCTGGCTTCGCCGCCCACGCGAGAGGGGGGGGGGGGGGGGACTAGCCCATGATGTAAACGCGAGAGGTTCGAGCGCGGGAAATTCGAAAGCAAGGCGCGCTCGCGTGAGCCTGCCGTCAGATGGCGACACCAACCCACGAGCATTGCATTTTCAAGTGCACCCTTGGTTTCCCACCCACCTCCGCACAGGACGAGGCGTGTCGAATGTGTAACCAAGGCGCACGACAGTGGTTCTGCTCAGGCAAGCCTACCTATAACAAAAATTGTTCTCCATGTGTGTACCTTCATTTTCTCGTGAAAATGTGAAAGAGGAGTGAATGGGGCTTTTTGAGGCGCGTGTTGATCTTCGTTTCTATTATGATTATTATTTTTCACCCTTTCATTGAGTCCATTTCCTGCTTTTTGTGCCACATATTTAGCACTTAGAGGTTGGGGGGGGGGGGGGGGGATTGCTGATGTGTAAGATGGAAAAGAAGAGGAAAGTGAGCCCCGAAACTGTCTGCATCAGGATGCGACACCTCAGCGGTAGCTCACAAGGGATGGGGGGTGAGGGGGGATTAAAAGGGTGGGAATAAAAGTGTAGAGAAAGAGACATGAGGGAAGCCAGAGTGAGACGACATATCGAGGGAATAGGAGTAAAAATGAAACAAAACATTCGAACGCAAACACCCCGTACATCCAACCGCCATTGAGCGCACCTAGTAGTTTGGCAAGTATGTATGAGTGATTCTTAAGAGGGAAAGGAAGATAAAATTGAGTCCCGTTACTGTCTGCGATTGAGCAAGTAGGCGCGCTCAGTGGCAGTTGGATGTACGGGGTGTTTGTGTTAGAATGTTTTGTTGCGTTTTACTCCTTGTCGTTGCGCGGACGTGTATGCATATACCAACACTGCCGGTGGTCTCTCGTCGTCTTCGCCCATCTACGTAATGGTCGCAAATAAGCGACAACGCAAGGAGCAAGTTTTTTTGGCGTGGCAGTGCGCATTTGCCCTCGGTGATGCGAGGCGCTCTAGTGCGATGCGCGCTGTTGGCGTGAATGGTGGCGTCTCGCACTCCGTCGCGCCGCTTCGGGAAGCGACGAGCTACAGCGTCGATTGATGTGTTGCCTGGAAGGCGAAAGAAATGCGCAGCAGGCTGTATTGTACAGCGGTAGTGGTTTCGTTTCGGTGTACCTCTTTGCAGCCGCGAACTGCACGGTTGCCCGAAAATGAGCGCCAGCCAGCATCCTGGCGTACGCTTCCGCGCTCGCACGCGGACGGGTTCTCACGCTTCGGCCAATGGGAGGGAGAGAGATGGGTCGTGCGGCGAAGCCGCTTTTGCCGATCTCCGGCAGGAGCGCAGTTTCGCTCCGTCAGTCGAGGTGATCGGACGCACGCAGCATGGCCCGAACTAAACAAACCGCGCGCAAGAGTACTGGAGGCAAGGCTCCGCGTAAGCAGCTTGCTACCAAGGCTGCTCGCAAGAGTGCCCCTGCCACAGGCGGGGTGAAGAAACCTCACCGTTACAGGCCTGGAACCGTGGCCCTGCGTGAAATTCGCCGATACCAGAAGTCGACCGAACTGCTGATCCGCAAGCTTCCCTTTCAGCGCCTGGTGCGGGAAATCGCTCAGGACTTCAAGACGGACCTCCGTTTCCAGAGTTCTGCCGTGATGGCCCTACAGGAAGCTAGCGAGGCCTACCTCGTTGGTCTTTTCGAAGACACCAACCTGTGCGCCATCCACGCTAAGCGCGTCACCATCATGCCAAAGGACATCCAGCTGGCTCGGCGCATTCGCGGTGAGCGCGCCTAAGTTGGGCTGCTCCCTGCGCTTCGGTCGACAGGCAAGCAACAACAAACGGTCCTTCTCAGGACCACCAACGTGTCTGCTTTGGCTACGAGACCACTCCAGGCCACGTACTCCGGCCGCACCCTCTTTTGCTGTCATGTTTTGTACGTACGTGGCTGCCGTTGTCTAGCGCGCGGAAGAACGGAACGTCGGCGCGTCGTTATTACGAAGAAATGGCTCAGCTTTGACAAATTCAAGGTAAAAGTGTGTATCATTATGAGTAGACAGAGAAAAGGTAGGCTAGCTTCAGTCGGTGTGTGTGCAGCAGCCGTGCTGCGACCCTGTGGTGTGTCAATTTCATTTATGTGTTTACCTTTTTGCCCGCCGCTTGTAAGGTGTTTTTGAGGGCTTCTGTTTGCGTAACGCCATGGTGACTTGGGCTGCTGGACCCCGGCGCAACTTTTGGGTGCACTCGTAGGAGGTGATGAAGTTTTACCGAGAGACGAAATAAACAATTGTATCGGGCCAGTTGGTAAGGATCCATCTCGCTAGGAAGCGCAGCCACTATTACACAGACCTCACAACACAAGCGCTTAACTTCAACTGAACTTTCATTGCAAACGTCAGAGTTTATAAAGGGGGTGAACAGAGAAAAAGAATAGTAAAAGGTAGACAACAAAAAGCACACGTGCCAGTCCCGCACATTACTGTCTGTTATTCTCTATCACCCCATCCAAAAAACAGTTCTTTCCGCGTGAGCGCGATAGAGAGTGCACTAACACACTCGAAATCATCGCGTGTCATTTCCTTTCATTTCTTTTGAAGCTGAACAAGTTTTTGTGCCATATTCTGGACAATTTTTTTTTTTTTTTTTGCAATAAACGTTTAGTTGAAGTTAAGCGCTTGTGTTGTGTGTTCTGTGTAATAGTGGCTGCGCTGCCTAGCAAGATAGACGAAATAAATTGTGTTAGAAGCACCAAATGGAATGCGCTAACGGCGGGTTCTCTCTCTCTCTCTCTCTTTTTTTTTTTTACCTTACGTTTGTTTTTCTATTCAAAGGTATTAAATTTACTCTGTCCCTGTGCTGACCCGTTCAGGTGTCATCGTAAGGATAGACGGTTACGTGTGGAGCTTTTTTTTTTTTTTTTTTTAATGAGAAATGACAACGCTTACATGCTCTTTTCTGTCTTTTTCGGTGCCGAGCTGCGTGATTTGGTTGTCTCTTTGCAGCATTTGGCGTCGCGCACTTGTGGCTAACTGATGTCGCGAGGAAATATATATAAAGTATAGAAAAACAAACACGCTTGAGGGTACGAACAGAGCCATCGTGACTGCGAAGCGAAACACGGCCGCGTCACCTGTTTGGGTGGTCCTTAGAAGGACCGTTTGGGGAATGCGGCGAGCGCGCGGAAGGGGTGCTCGCTTACGCCTTCTTCTCCGTCTTCTTTGGAAGAAGCACGGCTTGAATGTTGGGCAACACACCGCCCTGCGCGATGGTGACGCCGGAAAGCAGTTTGTTCAGCTCCTCGTCGTTGCGGATGGCGAGCTGCAAGTGACGGGGGATGATCCGGGTCTTCTTGTTGTCACGAGCGGCGTTGCCCGCCAGCTCGAGCACCTCGGCGGCCAGGTACTCGAGTACGGCAGCCAGGTAGACCGGAGCGCCAGCTCCGACGCGCTCGGCGTAGTTTCCCTTGCGTAGGAGGCGGTGAATACGGCCCACGGGGAACTGAAGCCCCGCGCGGCTAGAACGGGTCTTGCTCTTGCCTTTCGCCTTGCCGCCCTTGCCACGTCCGGACATGGTGTTGCTTTTCGCTTGGTACGACGCCGGTTGCCGAAAACAAGAAAGCTGCTGCCTTCTGAGATGAGAGCCGTGCTCGAATGGTTTCCGTTGCCACCATCGCGCGCCGCCGCTCGCGGGGAACGGATGAGAGTGTGAGAGAGAGAAGCCGTGCGAACCAATGGGGCGCGCGCGTTGTGCTGATCTCGTCAACACCCCTCGCTCATATTTAAGCGCGGCGAGACGGGGGGACACGCGCATTCGACTCTGGTCTCGCGTGCGTGTTGTGTGAAATCATGCCTCCCCAACCGTCTGGCAAAGCCGTCAAGAAGGCCGGCAAGGCGCAGAAGAATGTGCGCGCCACGGACAAGAAGAAGAAGAAGCGCCGCAGGAAGGAGAGCTTCTCCATCTACATCTATAAGGTGCTGAAGCAGGTGCACCCCGACACTGGTGTCTCCAGCAAGGCCATGTCCATCATGAACAGCTTCGTGAACGACATCTTCGAGCGTATCGCCGCCGAGTCGTCACGCCTTGCTCACTACAACAAGCGCTCGACCATCACGAGCCGGGAGATCCAGACCGCGGTGCGCCTGCTGCTGCCCGGAGAGCTGGCCAAGCACGCGGTGTCCGAGGGTACAAAAGCCGTCACCAAGTACACCAGCTCCAAGTAGGCGTGCGTCGTGGGCCACAGCGAGCAACGACAAATCAACGGCTCTTCTCAGAGCCACCCAAATTGTCTGCGTCGGCATAGGGGTTGTGCTGAGAGATTCGGCTCCGAATCCATCCTCTTCTCTCTGTTGAACACCGCTAGCAGGAGCGTTGGTGTGCCGCGCTCGACGTGTGTGCTCGGGGAGGTTGAACAGGTAAATTAGAGAAGACCGAGTGCGCGGAGAAAAGTGCCACAAGTACGGTAATGGAGGGAAAACAAAACCAGGAGCGTGGTAATTAAAAAAAAAAAAAAAAACAGGGGGAAGGTGGCCGCTTCTCTCAAAAAAAGGTAACATGAACTCGAGTGTGTTCAGCTCTTGGGAAATGATAGAATAGGAAACTCGCGTCAGCGCTTGCCCGAGCAACTCCGACATGTCGGGCCAAATATGAAGGGGTATACACGGTATGCAGTGCATGCGGAGAGAAGGAAACTGCCGAACACTTGATAATGCTATGTAAAGGGCTTCACCTTATAGTTTAGAATGATGGCGCAGAGTTTTTCAAAAGCACCGGGGTTTAGAGACGGGGGAGGGCAAAATAGACTTTAGGCGGGTAGAATTAACTAGAAGGTGGTTATCTTATTGGTGGCTAAAGTCAAGGCAAGAGTGAAAACTAAACCATTCACTGCAAAGCACCGCGGTCCTATACTTCACTATTTAAAGAGAGAAAAAAAACAAGATAAATGTAGCTGTTTGTTAGGTCAGCATTATGGCTAGGTGGTGATAGCTGCCGCCCGATGTGAAGGGTACAGCCACATTCATCAGACAGCGCAGAGTTCCTTCTCTGCCACGCCATTCATTTGTTTACGAAATTGGGGCATTTATTTCTTGAGAGCGCAGGGCAGGCCCGTTTCGAGACTGTAGGAGGAGTGAATGTAGCTTAAAGTGCGTGGCGCGGTGAAAAATGTGCGGAAGCATTGATGCAAGAAAAGATAGGGGAGAAATATATAGACGCATGTGACAATAGCTGTAGAAGCAGAAAAGCGTGGCGGCGGACTGCATGCTAATTATTGTCCGAAAGCAAAGTATCGACAGCCCGAGTGAAGGAAAAAACAAAACTGTGCGTACGCATGACAGGGGTACCACGCAGGTGATTTATATAGTGCACAAAGAAGTACGAAATCCAGTAAAGAAAGGCGGTCGACACGAGGTATGGGCATTTCCCGTTTTCGCACCGAGTGCTCCGTTTGCGCGTCGCCGAAAGAAACATAGCCAGGCCGGCCAGCAAACGACACTGCTCGGCTTGACGTTTACATAATCACACGGTGTAGCGGAACACTGTGTTCTCTTCGAAAGAACAAATGCGCCTGTGCTAGGCACAAATGAGTGGTACGTTCCATTCGGAATGTGGTGGGAAACTTACCTTAAATGAATGAGCGGACGCACCGTTTATTTCCGCTTTGTTTTAGATTACTGACTATGTTCGGCGGGTCGACAGTGCATTTGTATGAAGCTTTCAAGCGCGATCATTTTGTAATTTCGCATCGTGCGTCCCTGCCACAAGTTCGGGGAAGGAATACTTTCAATATGGGAACCCTCATGATTGTGAAAGATGAAACTGCGACTACTTAAACACACTTGCACCACAGAAATGGCACGCGCAGTTTGGTATTGGGGCACGTGAGAAGGGAATACAATAGATGGGCATTGGCGCGCATCTTTTTTTCTTATTGATATGATATGTAAGGAGATGTCGGCGCACCATTATGGCGCCGGCTACTCCTTGGCCGTTGAGTTAAACTTGAACACGTATCTTGAAGCAAAACGTACAAAGCAGTGCATGGAAAGTAGAAAACTCGGGCAGAGATATGCAAAGACACACTTACACTTATACGCACATATCAGAACACAATGGTAAGTAAATGTTCGAAAGTCAATGAATGAAGTCTCTGATATAATGTCCCTCGATAATATTCGGTCCACCAGCACAAAACAGTAGAGCACACGTCTGGTCCGTATAAAGATGCATTCGCTCGTGTGTACATAATTGTCGACACGTCATTCATTTCACAACACACACATGATGAGAGTCACGTGATACTGTACATAATAAGTACATTTGTTACAAATGAAAGTTCGTTATTTCTTAATACTTATCAGCAATCCCGCTGTCTTGTAAAGAACGTGTTGATGCTTTTAAAGCGTGCGACTGTAAAACTCGAGTAGGCCACGGACCCAGAAGTTTCTTCATGTTAAACGGTCTGCGGTCTAATGCCAACTGTTCGGACTTAAGACGGCGTCTCGTGATGTGGACAGTCTACGAGAAGGTGACATACGTCTTCATCTATCAATCCGCATTCGCATTCGGGACTTTCAGCTCTGCCGTGTCTGTGCAAAGAAAAAAAAAAAACAAATGTTTTTGTGTATGCCGTGCCTAGCCTCAATCGGTCAATTAGAGTTTCCGATATTCTATCTAATGCCAGCGTAATTTTTAATTCAATAAATGGATCGATGTGGTATAAATCGCACCTCTTTGTACTTTGGTCAAACCAAGCAGTTTTGCTCATTCTGAAAGTTGTATTCTTTATAATACTACGCAATTCACTTTTTTCGAAATATTGGTTGCCACGATGTGTAGACCTACTTTGTGTGCTCTGGACGGCTCTGGAAGGCCAACTGCAAATCTTCTTTGCACAGCTGATGCCGTCCGGATAGTCGTTGATAGATTACTTAACAGGTTGTCAGCCTCCGAAGGTATTATGTAAGCGAAAGTACGCATGCGTAAAACATGCAGCGAACGAACACTCTTCCAACGCTGTAAAGAAGAAAGAATGCATAAAGGGTGGTGCATTTTACGCTCCAATCTCGTCCTATGTAAGGCGCTTTAGAGTTAGGGCTGTTTTGCCTGTAATTGCGTGACCCTTGCAGGGTTCCTCACAGTGCAACCGTGCACTTGAAACGGGCAGGTGTTGAACCACCCCGCAAGGAGATGGGGAAACTTCGCTGCGACCGGACCGCTTGACAGTCCGTGTTTACGGGAGGAGAGGCGCGCCCGAGAGGAGGTGCGCTCTCACTCTCTGCCGTCCCCGTGAATGCTGAAATGAGCGCGGTCGCGTTGCGTGGCTTCGGTGAAACTGCCGTATCGCGATATGTAGTGGAGCTGCCACAGTAAAATTTGAGACACGCGTAGCCAGCCAAAGGTGCTGTTACTTTGCCGAATTTCACGTGCCGGCGTCCACAACAACGCGAGCACGCTTTGTTTAGAAATTTCCGGCCATGAGGCCGTGCCCGGACCGCGTGTGTTAGTCCCTTGGTTTGGCGACAAGGATGGCGTCAAAGTGACGCCGTGAAACGGGTTTCGTGCGTGCAAATGAGGCATTGATGTGATTAGAGAGAAAGCGAGAACATAGAAAAGAAAAAAAAAAAAGAGGGGGGGGGGCACACGCCGGGGACGAGTAGTCGCAAAGTGTTAAGTGTGCAGTTTATTTACGTGCGGCACACAGGTGAGCTGTTGCAGCTGTGAGTTTTGACAAATATTGCGTGTGTCATGTTCAGTGGACACGATGAAACGTTTTTTAGCGAACGCGTTGTATCCGCTGGGCTTGTACGTACGCGTACATGAATTGTCGCTTACTCGGTTTGATGTCTCCTTGCCGCTGGGGCAGCTGATACGACTGATACGCCATTTTGCAGCAGTGAAGGGTGCGTGAATGAATGGGCAAGAAACTTAGCAACAGTAACGAGAAAAGAATTAAAAACAAACAAACAAACGAAAGCATGTTTGCCGTGTATATTCAATCTTGTAGTGCAGAAAAATAGTCAGTGCAGCAACCTGCGCGGCCAACGCGCTCCTCGCGAAGAAAAGAGGGAGAGAGAGACGAGCTGGCCGCCGACCAACCGGCGTGCGCCGTTCGCCTTCCTCCTCAGTCTCGCGGGCCGGCGCCGACACCGCGACTCGATCGTGTCGAGCATTCGCTTTCCGGGCGCGTTTCGAAGCAGAAGCAGAAACTTCGGAAGCCGTCATGTCTGGCCGTGGCAAAGGTGGCAAAGGGCTGGGGAAGGGTGGCGCCAAGCGTCATCGAAAGGTGTTGCGTGACAACATCCAGGGCATAACCAAGCCGGCCATCCGTCGTCTGGCGCGCCGTGGCGGTGTCAAGCGCATCTCTGGCCTCATCTACGAGGAAACTCGCGGCGTTCTCAAGGTGTTCCTCGAGAACGTGATCCGCGATGCCGTCACTTACACCGAGCACGCCAAAAGGAAGACCGTGACAGCCATGGACGTCGTGTACGCCCTCAAGCGTCAGGGCCGCACCCTGTACGGATTCGGAGGCTAAGAAGCCAGCGGCGTCGCCTGCAGCCAGCCAACGAGAACACAACAGCCCTCTTCAGGGCTACCCACTTGATGCTTCGGCAGTGTGATCCCAGCGGTTCGCCATACCCGTCCGTCCCTCTTTGCAATATCATTGCGTCATCGCTCAGGTGAGCAGCACCTCGTGTAGTAGTAGCTTGATCGCGCTGGGTACTTGTCACGTTCACCGCATTTCGTTCGCGTCGTCGTCTTTCTCCTGGGTCTGCATGCACGAATCAATCGCCGCATCTGCGAGTTCTTCCTCTCCTTCCTGCAAGCCAAGCTGCTAAAACGGGCCCGTCAAGCGAACGTCGCCTAGTTACCTTATCGCGCGAAGGAAGAAGCCGAGCGCAGCGTTCTACCCTGGTCACTGCATTCTTGGAGACACGACTATGCTCAGGAAGCACGAACTCGCTTTTTTCTTTGGAATGCCCACTACACGATCGCGTCACGTTGTGTCAAAATAAATAAAAACGCACTATGTTCTACCGTGGGGCACCCAGACGAAGAAGGGATGTGTACTTACAAATGAAAAAATTGATTGTGACAGGTTGGTCGTGTTTACCGCGCCCGCTGTGCACTCAGAAGTGCCCCATTCAATAACACATTGTGTACATTGTCACGCCTAATAATTTTTGTTTGTTTTTTTTTTTCACACCTGGCGCTGCCGAGCTGCAAAATACAAAAAAAAAAGAAAGAAAAGTGGAAGGGGATGTTTAAACAGAATTTCTGCGCAAGTCAGAAGCAAGTACACAATAAGCGCTGCCCATGCAGCGTGCTGAGGGAAGCTGCACTTGATAGAAGTGGCACTCATGTACTGTACTGGTGCTGCGAACACTGCAGTTGTGAAAGCTTTACTTGGACGGACAGCTACGCAACAAGTGTTTCCATTTCGCCGGCAGAGGTGGTCACTCTAGGGAGGCTGGCTTCGCCGCCCACGCGAGAGGGGGGGGGGGGGGACTAGCCCATGATGTAAACGCGAGAGGTTCGAGCGCGGGAAATTCGAAAGCAAGGCGCGCTCGCGTGAGCCTGCCGTCAGATGGCGACACCAACCCACGAGCATTGCATTTTCAAGTGCACCCTTGGTTTCCCACCCACCTCCGCACAGGACGAGGCGTGTCGAATGTGTAACCAAGGCGCACGACAGTGGTTCTGCTCAGGCAAGCCTACCTATAACAAAAATTGTTCTCCATGTGTGTACCTTCATTTTCTCGTGAAAATGTGAAAGAGGAGTGAATGGGGCTTTTTGAGGCGCGTGTTGATCTTCGTTTCTATTATGATTATTATTTTTCACCCTTTCATTGAGTCCATTTCCTGCTTTTTGTGCCACATATTTAGCACTTAGAGGTTGGGGGGGGGGGGGGGGGATTGCTGATGTGTAAGATGGAAAAGAAGAGGAAAGTGAGCCCCGAAACTGTCTGCATCAGGATGCGACACCTCAGCGGTAGCTCACAAGGGATGGGGGGTGAGGGGGGATTAAAAGGGTGGGAATAAAAGTGTAGAGAAAGAGACATGAGGGAAGCCAGAGTGAGACGACATATCGAGGGAATAGGAGTAAAAATGAAACAAAACATTCGAACGCAAACACCCCGTACATCCAACCGCCATTGAGCGCACCTAGTAGTTTGGCAAGTATGTATGAGTGATTCTTAAGAGGGAAAGGAAGATAAAATTGAGTCCCGTTACTGTCTGCGATTGAGCAAGTAGGCGCGCTCAGTGGCAGTTGGATGTACGGGGTGTTTGTGTTAGAATGTTTTGTTGCGTTTTACTCCTTGTCATATACTTAGAAATATTGGCGCAACCTCGACTCACGCAAACACTCACACAAGCACACACACTTACACCAGAGCAACACACACGACACGCAGCGCTCACTACCAACTGTTTATTGCTCCTATCTGACCTTCTTAAATACGTACATCGAAATGCGCAAAGGCACAAACTAACAGAACTGCGCCAGTAGAAAACCAACATGGCGTCACCACACCACTAGGAACAAGTAAAAAGTAAAAAAAGTAAAAAAAGTAAAAAAAAGGGGGGGGGGGGTTAACACGAAAAGGAGATATAGTCGCTAAACCCTCGCATCAAGGAAAGATATTTCTTGTTGATGCAACACCAAAGATGGCTCGCTGACACATATATCTTTATTCTTTTCTATATAATATGCTTCTAACAGCAAACGTGCTGATAAATTTGAGCTTCTCCCAAGAATCCTTGTATCCGAAAATCGTGGTTCACACCCACATGCGGCAATATGCGACACAAGATGTGCGTACTTATCCTCGTTTTTCTTAACCTTTAGCGCATGCTCCCTAAGCCGGTCATTGAGGCATCGCTCGGTAATGCCAATGTACACGTTACCGCAGGAAAAAGGAATGGAGTATACAACTCCCATGGAACATTTTACGAAGGCATTCTCATGTTTTTTCACGCAACCGCGTCTCTTGCCATTGCAAATACGCGGACATAACTTGGCGAGCTTTTCTGGCGCAGAAAAGACCACAGCCACACCATGCCTTGCAGCAACCTTCTTAATATTATGGGAGAGCTTGTGCACGTAAGGCACGACTTGAAGCTTGGAACCCGAAGGATCCCAAGTAGCTCTATCCCTTTGTGTTCCACGTTTCATCTTCTGCAGTAGTGACTCGGCGACCGCGTTTAGGACCGACGAAGGGAAGCCCGCCGCCGTCAATCGGCTGATCTGTTCATAAAAACTAGTACGCATGTGGTGTGGACACGACTTAATCAACGAGGATTCTAGACATAGCGAAGCAATACCTCTTTTAACTAATTTCGAGTGTGCAGAATCATACGGCAACAGCCCCTTCTTCACTCTAGGCCGGTACACCCAACAAAAGTGTTCACTACCCCACAGTAGCTTGAGGTCTAAAAACTGGAGACAAGCCTCTGTGGGTACCTCGGTAGTGAACCTAAGTCCGCGTCCATGATCTTTAAAAACACTAAGCACATGTTCACAATAAGAACGCTGCACTTCATATGATACCTCATCCGCACGCACACTCACTGAAGTACAGGCGTCTACTTGAAAATCTAAAAAGTAATTGGGGGGTGTATATGGCCCCCGCTTGTCTAAAAGAATTAAAAAATCGTCAACATATCTAAAAATCTTCAAAACCTTATTCCCCCTTAAAAATTTATCCAACGTCCTATCTACATCTGCTAAAAAAATATCAGTAAGAACAGGGGCGACACAAGAACCTATACAGATGCCTTGTCGTTGTAGATAGGGCTTGTCGTTAAAAGTAATAAAAGTAACGTTAAGATAAAATTCTAAAAGTGCTAAAAAGTTTTCAACGGATACGCCCGCATTATTCATAAAAGAAACGTCACCATTATCTTCTATGCACTGTCGGACCGAAGTCAAAAGCTTATCATGAGGTACCGAATAAAACAGGTCTTCAACATCTACTGAGAAAGCAAAGGAAATCTGCTGGTTATTCCGTATGAAATCTGCGACATCACTAGAGCTTTTAGTGCGAAACGGGTCACTAACACTGAGTGGCTTTAGTTTGCTTAACAGGAATTTGCTAACGTTGCCCTGCCATGAACCATTTTCACTAACAATGGTTCTGAAGGGAATGCCCACTTTGTGGGTTTTAGCGGAAAAAAAGACGTTCAAGTTAGTGCTTTTGCTACTAGCTAAGGTTCCAGCCAGCGTAGGAAGTCCTACTTCCCTACAGAACGCGGTGAATTTAGATTTAACGCGTACAGCACTTTTTTTAACAGGTAAAAAGTTCTTGTCAATGGCGCTAATCGCTTTCTCATTGTAAACACCCTGTGGCAAAACAACGAAACCACCCTCCTTGTCGGCTTGTACTAACATCAAATTCTGCTTCTTGAAAAAAGACACCACACTACTCAGTCTTCTGCTACCGCTATTGTCCGGAAGTTGGCTTGCACACCTCGTGAGGCAGTCCATACCGTCCAGCAGGCATCTTTCTCGGTCCTGGTTGGCCTTAGATGACAGGTCCCTGTTCAGGCCTACCAGGTCATGGGCGGAAACACTTGGTGTGCATGCATACTTTGGTCCTTTTCGCAGAAGCTTTTCAATGTCTTCAGGTAGCACTGCACCCCCGAGAACAACGAGGTCCTGATAATTATCTCTTCTCCGTTTACCTTGAAGCCTCAGAAGGGGGGTCAACACGCTCCTCCACCTAGATTCAGTTGTCTGAGCTATACGACGCTTGACTTTCCCGAGTTTATAAGCCGCAAGTTGTTCAGGGTATTCGCATTGAAGAATCACACGAAGCCAATCATAGAGCAGCCTTACTTGGCGCCACAATTCCGCTCTAAGAATTTTGAGCACTCTTTTCACGTGTCCCCAAGAAGGTCTCACACACCCAAACAAGGCACTTACTTCTTCTGGTGTGATGGCTTTCCGGATGCAGAAGGCGGAAATCCTTGCTCTGCATGTGGCTTCACTGATGTAGCCCATAAGAAGGTCAATCTTCGCAGACACATTAGGAGCATAAAAAGAGGGGCCCATTGCACTAGAAATATAGCTTAATAAAACTTGTTGTTGGGCTAGTTGGTTATACATCATATACTTAGAAATATTGGCGCAACCTCGACTCACGCAAACACTCACACAAGCACACACACTTACACCAGAGCAACACACACGACACGCAGCGCTCACTACCAACTGTTTATTGCTCCTATCTGACCTTCTTAAATACGTACATCGAAATGCGCAAAGGCACAAACTAACAGAACTGCGCCAGTAGAAAACCAACATGGCGTCACCACACCACTAGGAACAAGTAAAAAGTAAAAACAGTAAAAAAAGTAAAAAAAAAAAAAAAAAAAAAAAAAAAAAAAAAAAAAGGGGGGGGGGGGGGGGGTTAACACGAAAAGGAGATATAGTCGCTAAACCCTCGCATCAAGGAAAGATATTTCTTGTTGATGCAACACCAAAGATGGCTCGCTGACACATATATCTTTATTCTTTTCTATATAATATGCTTCTAACAGCAAACGTGCTGATAAATTTGAGCTTCTCCCAAGAATCCTTGTATCCGAAAATCGTGGTTCACACCCACATGCGGCAATATGCGACACAAGATGTGCGTACTTATCCTCGTTTTTCTTAACCTTTAGCGCATGCTCCCTAAGCCGGTCATTGAGGCATCGCTCGGTAATGCCAATGTACACGTTACCGCAGGAAAAAGGAATGGAGTATACAACTCCCATGGAACATTTTACGAAGGCATTCTCATGTTTTTTCACGCAACCGCGTCTCTTGCCATTGCAAATACGCGGACATAACTTGGCGAGCTTTTCTGGCGCAGAAAAGACCACAGCCACACCATGCCTTGCAGCAACCTTCTTAATATTATGGGAGAGCTTGTGCACGTAAGGCACGACTTGAAGCTTGGAACCCGAAGGATCCCAAGTAGCTCTATCCCTTTGTGTTCCACGTTTCATCTTCTGCAGTAGTGACTCGGCGACCGCGTTTAGGCGACCGCGTTCCTTTTTCCTGCGGTAACGTGTACATTGGCATTACCGAGCGATGCCTCAATGACCGGCTTAGGGAGCATGCGCTAAAGGTTAAGAAAAACGAGGATAAGTACGCACATCTTGTGTCGCATATTGCCGCATGTGGGTGTGAACCACGATTTTCGGATACAAGGATTCTTGGGAGAAGCTCAAATTTATCAGCACGTTTGCTGTTAGAAGCATATTATATAGAAAAGAATAAAGATATATGTGTCAGCGAGCCATCTTTGGTGTTGCATCAACAAGAAATATCTTTCCTTGATGCGAGGGTTTAGCGACTATATCTCCTTTTCGTGTTAACCCCCCCCCCCCCTTTTTTTTTTTTTTTTTTTTTTTTTTTTTTTACTTTTTTTACTTTTTTTACTTTTTACTTGTTCCTAGTGGTGTGGTGACGCCATGTTGGTTTTCTACTGGCGCAGTTCTGTTAGTTTGTGCCTTTGCGCATTTCGATGTACGTATTTAAGAAGGTCAGATAGGAGCAATAAACAGTTGGTAGTGAGCGCTGCGTGTCGTGTGTGTTGCTCTGGTGTAAGTGTGTGTGCTTGTGTGAGTGTTTGCGTGAGTCGAGGTTGCGCCAATATTTCTAAGTATATGATGTATAACCAACTAGCCCAACAACAAGTTTTATTACTCCTTGTCGTTGCGCGGACGTGTATGCATATACCAACACTGCCGGTGGTCTCTCGTCGTCTTCGCCCATCTACGTAATGGTCGCAAATAAGCGACAACGCAAGGAGCAAGTTTTTTTGGCGTGGCAGTGCGCATTTGCCCTCGGTGATGCGAGGCGCTCTAGTGCGATGCGCGCTGTTGGCGTGAATGGTGGCGTCTCGCACTCCGTCGCGCCGCTTCGGGAAGCGACGAGCTACAGCGTCGATTGATGTGTTGCCTGGAAGGCGAAAGAAATGCGCAGCAGGCTGTATTGTACAGCGGTAGTGGTTTCGTTTCGGTGTACCTCTTTGCAGCCGCGAACTGCACGGTTGCCCGAAAATGAGCGCCAGCCAGCATCCTGGCGTACGCTTCCGCGCTCGCACGCGGACGGGTTCTCACGCTTCGGCCAATGGGAGGGAGAGAGATGGGTCGTGCGGCGAAGCCGCTTTTGCCGATCTCCGGCAGGAGCGCAGTTTCGCTCCGTCAGTCGAGGTGATCGGACGCACGCAGCATGGCCCGAACTAAACAAACCGCGCGCAAGAGTACTGGAGGCAAGGCTCCGCGTAAGCAGCTTGCTACCAAGGCTGCTCGCAAGAGTGCCCCTGCCACAGGCGGGGTGAAGAAACCTCACCGTTACAGGCCTGGAACCGTGGCCCTGCGTGAAATTCGCCGATACCAGAAGTCGACCGAACTGCTGATCCGCAAGCTTCCCTTTCAGCGCCTGGTGCGGGAAATCGCTCAGGACTTCAAGACGGACCTCCGTTTCCAGAGTTCTGCCGTGATGGCCCTACAGGAAGCTAGCGAGGCCTACCTCGTTGGTCTTTTCGAAGACACCAACCTGTGCGCCATCCACGCTAAGCGCGTCACCATCATGCCAAAGGACATCCAGCTGGCTCGGCGCATTCGCGGTGAGCGCGCCTAAGTTGGGCTGCTCCCTGCGCTTCGGTCGACAGGCAAGCAACAACAAACGGTCCTTCTCAGGACCACCAACGTGTCTGCTTTGGCTACGAGACCACTCCAGGCCACGTACTCCGGCCGCACCCTCTTTTGCTGTCATGTTTTGTACGTACGTGGCTGCCGTTGTCTAGCGCGCGGAAGAACGGAACGTCGGCGCGTCGTTATTACGAAGAAATGGCTCAGCTTTGACAAATTCAAGGTAAAAGTGTGTATCATTATGAGTAGACAGAGAAAAGGTAGGCTAGCTTCAGTCGGTGTGTGTGCAGCAGCCGTGCTGCGACCCTGTGGTGTGTCAATTTCATTTATGTGTTTACCTTTTTGCCCGCCGCTTGTAAGGTGTTTTTGAGGGCTTCTGTTTGCGTAACGCCATGGTGACTTGGGCTGCTGGACCCCGGCGCAACTTTTGGGTGCACTCGTAGGAGGTGATGAAGTTTTACCGAGAGACGAAATAAACAATTGTATCGGGCCAGTTGGTAAGGATCCATCTCGCTAGGAAGCGCAGCCACTATTACACAGACCTCACAACACAAGCGCTTAACTTCAACTGAACTTTCATTGCAAACGTCAGAGTTTATAAAGGGGGTGAACAGAGAAAAAGAATAGTAAAAGGTAGACAACAAAAAGCACACGTGCCAGTCCCGCACATTACTGTCTGTTATTCTCTATCACCCCATCCAAAAAACAGTTCTTTCCGCGTGAGCGCGATAGAGAGTGCACTAACACACTCGAAATCATCGCGTGTCATTTCCTTTCATTTCTTTTGAAGCTGAACAAGTTTTTGTGCCATATTCTGGACAATTTTTTTTTTTTTTTTTTGCAATAAACGTTTAGTTGAAGTTAAGCGCTTGTGTTGTGTGTTCTGTGTAATAGTGGCTGCGCTGCCTAGCAAGATAGACGAAATAAATTGTGTTAGAAGCACCAAATGGAATGCGCTAACGGCGGGTTCTCTCTCTCTCTCTCTCTTTTTTTTTTTTTACCTTACGTTTGTTTTTTCTATTCAAAGGTATTAAATTTACTCTGTCCCTGTGCTGACCCGTTCAGGTGTCATCGTAAGGATAGACGGTTACGTGTGGAGCTTTTTTTTTTTTTTTTTTTAATGAGAAATGACAACGCTTACATGCTCTTTTCTGTCTTTTTCGGTGCCGAGCTGCGTGATTTGGTTGTCTCTTTGCAGCATTTGGCGTCGCGCACTTGTGGCTAACTGATGTCGCGAGGAAATATATATAAAGTATAGAAAAACAAACACGCTTGAGGGTACGAACAGAGCCATCGTGACTGCGAAGCGAAACACGGCCGCGTCACCTGTTTGGGTGGTCCTTAGAAGGACCGTTTGGGGAATGCGGCGAGCGCGCGGAAGGGGTGCTCGCTTACGCCTTCTTCTCCGTCTTCTTTGGAAGAAGCACGGCTTGAATGTTGGGCAACACACCGCCCTGCGCGATGGTGACGCCGGAAAGCAGTTTGTTCAGCTCCTCGTCGTTGCGGATGGCGAGCTGCAAGTGACGGGGGATGATCCGGGTCTTCTTGTTGTCACGAGCGGCGTTGCCCGCCAGCTCGAGCACCTCGGCGGCCAGGTACTCGAGTACGGCAGCCAGGTAGACCGGAGCGCCAGCTCCGACGCGCTCGGCGTAGTTTCCCTTGCGTAGGAGGCGGTGAATACGGCCCACGGGGAACTGAAGCCCCGCGCGGCTAGAACGGGTCTTGCTCTTGCCTTTCGCCTTGCCGCCCTTGCCACGTCCGGACATGGTGTTGCTTTTCGCTTGGTACGACGCCGGTTGCCGAAAACAAGAAAGCTGCTGCCTTCTGAGATGAGAGCCGTGCTCGAATGGTGGTGGTAGTGATTAGAATGAAGAGGAAAAAGGCACCTAATTTCTGTCTGCCTTCAGGCGACACGGCGCAGTGCCTTATAGGGGTGGGGGGAAGGAGGGATAAAAAGAATAGAAGGAAAGTAGAAGCAGAAGAAGACAGCCAACGAGAGGAAAAAGAAGGAGATAGGAAAGTGGGGATCCGGTCGAAGCAGTCCAAGGGCGGGGTGCCACAATGCGAGAGCTACACGGCGTCAGGAGACCGCGGAGGGCGAACCAGTCGGCGGGAGCTACGCTGAAGTCGGAGATCGCGAGGGCACAACCGTCCAGCTTGAAATCCTGCGAGCGAATCCTCGAATGGTTTCCGTTGCCACCATCGCGCGCCGCCGCTCGCGGGGAACGGATGAGAGTGTGAGAGAGAGAAGCCGTGCGAACCAATGGGGCGCGCGCGTTGTGCTGATCTCGTCAACACCCCTCGCTCATATTTCAGCGCGGCGAGACGGGGGGACACGCGCATTCGACTCTGGTCTCGCGTGCGTGTTGTGTGAAATCATGCCTCCCCAACCGTCTGGCAAAGCCGTCAAGAAGGCCGGCAAGGCGCAGAAGAATGTGCGCGCCACGGACAAGAAGAAGAAGAAGCGCCGCAGGAAGGAGAGCTTCTCCATCTACATCTATAAGGTGCTGAAGCAGGTGCACCCCGACACTGGTGTCTCCAGCAAGGCCATGTCCATCATGAACAGCTTCGTGAACGACATCTTCGAGCGTATCGCCGCCGAGTCGTCACGCCTTGCTCACTACAACAAGCGCTCGACCATCACGAGCCGGGAGATCCAGACCGCGGTGCGCCTGCTGCTGCCCGGAGAGCTGGCCAAGCACGCGGTGTCCGAGGGTACAAAAGCCGTCACCAAGTACACCAGCTCCAAGTAGGCGTGCGTCGTGGGCCACAGCGAGCAACGACAAATCAACGGCTCTTCTCAGAGCCACCCAAATTGTCTGCGTCGGCATAGGGGTTGTGCTGAGAGATTCGGCTCCGAATCCATCCTCTTCTCTCTGTTGAACACCGCTAGCAGGAGCGTTGGTGTGCCGCGCTCGACGTGTGTGCTCGGGGAGGTTGAACAGGTAAATTAGAGAAGACCGAGTGCGCGGAGAAAAGTGCCACAAGTACGGTAATGGAGGGAAAACAAAACCAGGAGCGTGGTAATTAAAAAAAAAAAAAAAAACAGGGGGAAGGTGGCCGCTTCTCTCAAAAAAAGGTAACATGAACTCGAGTGTGTTCAGCTCTTGGGAAATGATAGAATAGGAAACTCGCGTCAGCGCTTGCCCGAGCAACTCCGACATGTCGGGCCAAATATGAAGGGGTATACACGGTATGCAGTGCATGCGGAGAGAAGGAAACTGCCGAACACTTGATAATGCTATGTAAAGGGCTTCACCTTATAGTTTAGAATGATGGCGCAGAGTTTTTCAAAAGCACCGGGGTTTAGAGACGGGGGAGGGCAAAATAGACTTTAGGCGGGTAGAATTAACTAGAAGGTGGTTATCTTATTGGTGGCTAAAGTCAAGGCAAGAGTGAAAACTAAACCATTCACTGCAAAGCACCGCGGTCCTATACTTCACTATTTAAAGAGAGAAAAAAAACAAGATAAATGTAGCTGTTTGTTAGGTCAGCATTATGGCTAGGTGGTGATAGCTGCCGCCCGATGTGAAGGGTACAGCCACATTCATCAGACAGCGCAGAGTTCCTTCTCTGCCACGCCATTCATTTGTTTACGAAATTGGGGCATTTATTTCTTGAGAGCGCAGGGCAGGCCCGTTTCGAGACTGTAGGAGGAGTGAATGTAGCTTAAAGTGCGTGGCGCGGTGAAAAATGTGCGGAAGCATTGATGCAAGAAAAGATAGGGGAGAAATATATAGACGCATGTGACAATAGCTGTAGAAGCAGAAAAGCGTGGCGGCGGACTGCATGCTAATTATTGTCCGAAAGCAAAGTATCGACAGCCCGAGTGAAGGAAAAAACAAAACTGTGCGTACGCATGACAGGGGTACCACGCAGGTGATTTATATAGTGCACAAAGAAGTACGAAATCCAGTAAAGAAAGGCGGTCGACACGAGGTATGGGCATTTCCCGTTTTCGCACCGAGTGCTCCGTTTGCGCGTCGCCGAAAGAAACATAGCCAGGCCGGCCAGCAAACGACACTGCTCGGCTTGACGTTTACATAATCACACGGTGTAGCGGAACACTGTGTTCTCTTCGAAAGAACAAATGCGCCTGTGCTAGGCACAAATGAGTGGTACGTTCCATTCGGAATGTGGTGGGAAACTTACCTTAAATGAATGAGCGGACGCACCGTTTATTTCCGCTTTGTTTTAGATTACTGACTATGTTCGGCGGGTCGACAGTGCATTTGTATGAAGCTTTCAAGCGCGATCATTTTGTAATTTCGCATCGTGCGTCCCTGCCACAAGTTCGGGGAAGGAATACTTTCAATATGGGAACCCTCATGATTGTGAAAGATGAAACTGCGACTACTTAAACACACTTGCACCACAGAAATGGCACGCGCAGTTTGGTATTGGGGCACGTGAGAAGGGAATACAATAGATGGGCATTGGCGCGCATCTTTTTTTCTTATTGATATGATATGTAAGGAGATGTCGGCGCACCATTATGGCGCCGGCTACTCCTTGGCCGTTGAGTTAAACTTGAACACGTATCTTGAAGCAAAACGTACAAAGCAGTGCATGGAAAGTAGAAAACTCGGGCAGAGATATGCAAAGACACACTTACACTTATACGCACATATCAGAACACAATGGTAAGTAAATGTTCGAAAGTCAATGAATGAAGTCTCTGATATAATGTCCCTCGATAATATTCGGTCCACCAGCACAAAACAGTAGAGCACACGTCTGGTCCGTATAAAGATGCATTCGCTCGTGTGTACATAATTGTCGACACGTCATTCATTTCACAACACACACATGATGAGAGTCACGTGATACTGTACATAATAAGTACATTTGTTACAAATGAAAGTTCGTTATTTCTTAATACTTATCAGCAATCCCGCTGTCTTGTAAAGAACGTGTTGATGCTTTTAAAGCGTGCGACTGTAAAACTCGAGTAGGCCACGGACCCAGAAGTTTCTTCATGTTAAACGGTCTGCGGTCTAATGCCAACTGTTCGGACTTAAGACGGCGTCTCGTGATGTGGACAGTCTACGAGAAGGTGACATACGTCTTCATCTATCAATCCGCATTCGCATTCGGGACTTTCAGCTCTGCCGTGTCTGTGCAAAGAAAAAAAAAAAACAAATGTTTTTGTGTATGCCGTGCCTAGCCTCAATCGGTCAATTAGAGTTTCCGATATTCTATCTAATGCCAGCGTAATTTTTAATTCAATAAATGGATCGATGTGGTATAAATCGCACCTCTTTGTACTTTGGTCAAACCAAGCAGTTTTGCTCATTCTGAAAGTTGTATTCTTTATAATACTACGCAATTCACTTTTTTCGAAATATTGGTTGCCACGATGTGTAGACCTACTTTGTGTGCTCTGGACGGCTCTGGAAGGCCAACTGCAAATCTTCTTTGCACAGCTGATGCCGTCCGGATAGTCGTTGATAGATTACTTAACAGGTTGTCAGCCTCCGAAGGTATTATGTAAGCGAAAGTACGCATGCGTAAAACATGCAGCGAACGAACACTCTTCCAACGCTGTAAAGAAGAAAGAATGCATAAAGGGTGGTGCATTTTACGCTCCAATCTCGTCCTATGTAAGGCGCTTTAGAGTTAGGGCTGTTTTGCCTGTAATTGCGTGACCCTTGCAGGGTTCCTCACAGTGCAACCGTGCACTTGAAACGGGCAGGTGTTGAACCACCCCGCAAGGAGATGGGGAAACTTCGCTGCGACCGGACCGCTTGACAGTCCGTGTTTACGGGAGGAGAGGCGCGCCCGAGAGGAGGTGCGCTCTCACTCTCTGCCGTCCCCGTGAATGCTGAAATGAGCGCGGTCGCGTTGCGTGGCTTCGGTGAAACTGCCGTATCGCGATATGTAGTGGAGCTGCCACAGTAAAATTTGAGACACGCGTAGCCAGCCAAAGGTGCTGTTACTTTGCCGAATTTCACGTGCCGGCGTCCACAACAACGCGAGCACGCTTTGTTTAGAAATTTCCGGCCATGAGGCCGTGCCCGGACCGCGTGTGTTAGTCCCTTGGTTTGGCGACAAGGATGGCGTCAAAGTGACGCCGTGAAACGGGTTTCGTGCGTGCAAATGAGGCATTGATGTGATTAGAGAGAAAGCGAGAACATAGAAAAGAAAAAAAAAAAAGAGGGGGGGGGGCACACGCCGGGGACGAGTAGTCGCAAAGTGTTAAGTGTGCAGTTTATTTACGTGCGGCACACAGGTGAGCTGTTGCAGCTGTGAGTTTTGACAAATATTGCGTGTGTCATGTTCAGTGGACACGATGAAACGTTTTTTAGCGAACGCGTTGTATCCGCTGGGCTTGTACGTACGCGTACATGAATTGTCGCTTACTCGGTTTGATGTCTCCTTGCCGCTGGGGCAGCTGATACGACTGATACGCCATTTTGCAGCAGTGAAGGGTGCGTGAATGAATGGGCAAGAAACTTAGCAACAGTAACGAGAAAAGAATTAAAAACAAACAAACAAACGAAAGCATGTTTGCCGTGTATATTCAATCTTGTAGTGCAGAAAAATAGTCAGTGCAGCAACCTGCGCGGCCAACGCGCTCCTCGCGAAGAAAAGAGGGAGAGAGAGACGAGCTGGCCGCCGACCAACCGGCGTGCGCCGTTCGCCTTCCTCCTCAGTCTCGCGGGCCGGCGCCGACACCGCGACTCGATCGTGTCGAGCATTCGCGGATTCGCTCGCAGGATTTCAAGCTGGACGGTTGTGCCCTCGCGATCTCCGACTTCAGCGTAGCTCCCGCCGACTGGTTCGCCCTCCGCGGTCTCCTGACGCCGTGTAGCTCTCGCACTGTGGCACCCCGCCCTTGGACTGCTTCGACCGGATCCCCACTTTCCTATCTCCTTCTTTTTCCTCTCGTTGGCTGTCTTCTTCTGCTTCTACTTTCCTTCTATCCTTTTTATCCCTCCTTCACCCCACCCCTATAAGGCACTGCGCCGTGTCGCCTGAAGGCAGACAGAAATTAGGTGCCTTTTTCCTCTTCATTGTAACCACTACCACCACCACCATTCGCTTTCCGGGCGCGTTTCGAAGCAGAAGCAGAAACTTCGGAAGCCGTCATGTCTGGCCGTGGCAAAGGTGGCAAAGGGCTGGGGAAGGGTGGCGCCAAGCGTCATCGAAAGGTGTTGCGTGACAACATCCAGGGCATAACCAAGCCGGCCATCCGTCGTCTGGCGCGCCGTGGCGGTGTCAAGCGCATCTCTGGCCTCATCTACGAGGAAACTCGCGGCGTTCTCAAGGTGTTCCTCGAGAACGTGATCCGCGATGCCGTCACTTACACCGAGCACGCCAAAAGGAAGACCGTGACAGCCATGGACGTCGTGTACGCCCTCAAGCGTCAGGGCCGCACCCTGTACGGATTCGGAGGCTAAGAAGCCAGCGGCGTCGCCTGCAGCCAGCCAACGAGAACACAACAGCCCTCTTCAGGGCTACCCACTTGATGCTTCGGCAGTGTGATCCCAGCGGTTCGCCATACCCGTCCGTCCCTCTTTGCAATATCATTGCGTCATCGCTCAGGTGAGCAGCACCTCGTGTAGTAGTAGCTTGATCGCGCTGGGTACTTGTCACGTTCACCGCATTTCGTTCGCGTCGTCGTCTTTCTCCTGGGTCTGCATGCACGAATCAATCGCCGCATCTGCGAGTTCTTCCTCTCCTTCCTGCAAGCCAAGCTGCTAAAACGGGCCCGTCAAGCGAACGTCGCCTAGTTACCTTATCGCGCGAAGGAAGAAGCCGAGCGCAGCGTTCTACCCTGGTCACTGCATTCTTGGAGACACGACTATGCTCAGGAAGCACGAACTCGCTTTTTTCTTTGGAATGCCCACTACACGATCGCGTCACGTTGTGTCAAAATAAATAAAAACGCACTATGTTCTACCGTGGGGCACCCAGACGAAGAAGGGATGTGTACTTACAAATGAAAAAATTGATTGTGACAGGTTGGTCGTGTTTACCGCGCCCGCTGTGCACTCAGAAGTGCCCCATTCAATAACACATTGTGTACATTGTCACGCCTAATAATTTTTGTTTGTTTTTTTTTTTCACACCTGGCGCTGCCGAGCTGCAAAATACAAAAAAAAAAAGAAAGAAAAGTGGAAGGGGATGTTTAAACAGAATTTCTGCGCAAGTCAGAAGCAAGTACACAATAAGCGCTGCCCATGCAGCGTGCTGAGGGAAGCTGCACTTGATAGAAGTGGCACTCATGTACTGTACTGGTGCTGCGAACACTGCAGTTGTGAAAGCTTTACTTGGACGGACAGCTACGCAACAAGTGTTTCCATTTCGCCGGCAGAGGTGGTCACTCTAGGGAGGCTGGCTTCGCCGCCCACGCGAGAGGGGGGGGGGGGGGGGACTAGCCCATGATGTAAACGCGAGAGGTTCGAGCGCGGGAAATTCGAAAGCAAGGCGCGCTCGCGTGAGCCTGCCGTCAGATGGCGACACCAACCCACGAGCATTGCATTTTCAAGTGCACCCTTGGTTTCCCACCCACCTCCGCACAGGACGAGGCGTGTCGAATGTGTAACCAAGGCGCACGACAGTGGTTCTGCTCAGGCAAGCCTACCTATAACAAAAATTGTTCTCCATGTGTGTACCTTCATTTTCTCGTGAAAATGTGAAAGAGGAGTGAATGGGGCTTTTTGAGGCGCGTGTTGATCTTCGTTTCTATTATGATTATTATTTTTCACCCTTTCATTGAGTCCATTTCCTGCTTTTTGTGCCACATATTTAGCACTTAGAGGTTGGGGGGGGGGGGGGGGGATTGCTGATGTGTAAGATGGAAAAGAAGAGGAAAGTGAGCCCCGAAACTGTCTGCATCAGGATGCGACACCTCAGCGGTAGCTCACAAGGGATGGGGGGTGAGGGGGGATTAAAAGGGTGGGAATAAAAGTGTAGAGAAAGAGACATGAGGGAAGCCAGAGTGAGACGACATATCGAGGGAATAGGAGTAAAAATGAAACAAAACATTCGAACGCAAACACCCCGTACATCCAACTGCCATTGAGCGCACCTAGTAGTTTGGCAAGTATGTATGAGTGATTCTTAAGAGGGAAAGGAAGATAAAATTGAGTCCCGTTACTGTCTGCGATTGAGCAAGTAGGCGCGCTCAGTGGCAGTTGGATGTACGGGGTGTTTGTGTTAGAATGTTTTGTTGCGTTTTACTCCTTGTCGTTGCGCGGACGTGTATGCATATACCAACACTGCCGGTGGTCTCTCGTCGTCTTCGCCCATCTACGTAATGGTCGCAAATAAGCGACAACGCAAGGAGCAAGTTTTTTTGGCGTGGCAGTGCGCATTTGCCCTCGGTGATGCGAGGCGCTCTAGTGCGATGCGCGCTGTTGGCGTGAATGGTGGCGTCTCGCACTCCGTCGCGCCGCTTCGGGAAGCGACGAGCTACAGCGTCGATTGATGTGTTGCCTGGAAGGCGAAAGAAATGCGCAGCAGGCTGTATTGTACAGCGGTAGTGGTTTCGTTTCGGTGTACCTCTTTGCAGCCGCGAACTGCACGGTTGCCCGAAAATGAGCGCCAGCCAGCATCCTGGCGTACGCTTCCGCGCTCGCACGCGGACGGGTTCTCACGCTTCGGCCAATGGGAGGGAGAGAGATGGGTCGTGCGGCGAAGCCGCTTTTGCCGATCTCCGGCAGGAGCGCAGTTTCGCTCCGTCAGTCGAGGTGATCGGACGCACGCAGCATGGCCCGAACTAAACAAACCGCGCGCAAGAGTACTGGAGGCAAGGCTCCGCGTAAGCAGCTTGCTACCAAGGCTGCTCGCAAGAGTGCCCCTGCCACAGGCGGGGTGAAGAAACCTCACCGTTACAGGCCTGGAACCGTGGCCCTGCGTGAAATTCGCCGATACCAGAAGTCGACCGAACTGCTGATCCGCAAGCTTCCCTTTCAGCGCCTGGTGCGGGAAATCGCTCAGGACTTCAAGACGGACCTCCGTTTCCAGAGTTCTGCCGTGATGGCCCTACAGGAAGCTAGCGAGGCCTACCTCGTTGGTCTTTTCGAAGACACCAACCTGTGCGCCATCCACGCTAAGCGCGTCACCATCATGCCAAAGGACATCCAGCTGGCTCGGCGCATTCGCGGTGAGCGCGCCTAAGTTGGGCTGCTCCCTGCGCTTCGGTCGACAGGCAAGCAACAACAAACGGTCCTTCTCAGGACCACCAACGTGTCTGCTTTGGCTACGAGACCACTCCAGGCCACGTACTCCGGCCGCACCCTCTTTTGCTGTCATGTTTTGTACGTACGTGGCTGCCGTTGTCTAGCGCGCGGAAGAACGGAACGTCGGCGCGTCGTTATTACGAAGAAATGGCTCAGCTTTGACAAATTCAAGGTAAAAGTGTGTATCATTATGAGTAGACAGAGAAAAGGTAGGCTAGCTTCAGTCGGTGTGTGTGCAGCAGCCGTGCTGCGACCCTGTGGTGTGTCAATTTCATTTATGTGTTTACCTTTTTGCCCGCCGCTTGTAAGGTGTTTTTGAGGGCTTCTGTTTGCGTAACGCCATGGTGACTTGGGCTGCTGGACCCCGGCGCAACTTTTGGGTGCACTCGTAGGAGGTGATGAAGTTTTACCGAGAGACGAAATAAACAATTGTATCGGGCCAGTTGGTAAGGATCCATCTCGCTAGGAAGCGCAGCCACTATTACACAGACCTCACAACACAAGCGCTTAACTTCAACTGAACTTTCATTGCAAACGTCAGAGTTTATAAAGGGGGTGAACAGAGAAAAAGAATAGTAAAAGGTAGACAACAAAAAGCACACGTGCCAGTCCCGCACATTACTGTCTGTTATTCTCTATCACCCCATCCAAAAAACAGTTCTTTCCGCGTGAGCGCGATAGAGAGTGCACTAACACACTCGAAATCATCGCGTGTCATTTCCTTTCATTTCTTTTGAAGCTGAACAAGTTTTTGTGCCATATTCTGGACAATTTTTTTTTTTTTTTTTTGCAATAAACGTTTAGTTGAAGTTAAGCGCTTGTGTTGTGTGTTCTGTGTAATAGTGGCTGCGCTGCCTAGCAAGATAGACGAAATAAATTGTGTTAGAAGCACCAAATGGAATGCGCTAACGGCGGGTTCTCTCTCTCTCTCTCTCTTTTTTTTTTTTACCTTACGTTTGTTTTTCTATTCAAAGGTATTAAATTTACTCTGTCCCTGTGCTGACCCGTTCAGGTGTCATCGTAAGGATAGACGGTTACGTGTGGAGCTTTTTTTTTTTTTTTTTAATGAGAAATGACAACGCTTACATGCTCTTTTCTGTCTTTTTCGGTGCCGAGCTGCGTGATTTGGTTGTCTCTTTGCAGCATTTGGCGTCGCGCACTTGTGGCTAACTGATGTCGCGAGGAAATATATATAAAGTATAGAAAAACAAACACGCTTGAGGGTACGAACAGAGCCATCGTGACTGCGAAGCGAAACACGGCCGCGTCACCTGTTTGGGTGGTCCTTAGAAGGACCGTTTGGGGAATGCGGCGAGCGCGCGGAAGGGGTGCTCGCTTACGCCTTCTTCTCCGTCTTCTTTGGAAGAAGCACGGCTTGAATGTTGGGCAACACACCGCCCTGCGCGATGGTGACGCCGGAAAGCAGTTTGTTCAGCTCCTCGTCGTTGCGGATGGCGAGCTGCAAGTGACGGGGGATGATCCGGGTCTTCTTGTTGTCACGAGCGGCGTTGCCCGCCAGCTCGAGCACCTCGGCGGCCAGGTACTCGAGTACGGCAGCCAGGTAGACCGGAGCGCCAGCTCCGACGCGCTCGGCGTAGTTTCCCTTGCGTAGGAGGCGGTGAATACGGCCCACGGGGAACTGAAGCCCCGCGCGGCTAGAACGGGTCTTGCTCTTGCCTTTCGCCTTGCCGCCCTTGCCACGTCCGGACATGGTGTTGCTTTTCGCTTGGTACGACGCCGGTTGCCGAAAACAAGAAAGCTGCTGCCTTCTGAGATGAGAGCCGTGCTCGAATGGTTTCCGTTGCCACCATCGCGCGCCGCCGCTCGCGGGGAACGGATGAGAGTGTGAGAGAGAGAAGCCGTGCGAACCAATGGGGCGCGCGCGTTGTGCTGATCTCGTCAACACCCCTCGCTCATATTTAAGCGCGGCGAGACGGGGGGACACGCGCATTCGACTCTGGTCTCGCGTGCGTGTTGTGTGAAATCATGCCTCCCCAACCGTCTGGCAAAGCCGTCAAGAAGGCCGGCAAGGCGCAGAAGAATGTGCGCGCCACGGACAAGAAGAAGAAGAAGCGCCGCAGGAAGGAGAGCTTCTCCATCTACATCTATAAGGTGCTGAAGCAGGTGCACCCCGACACTGGTGTCTCCAGCAAGGCCATGTCCATCATGAACAGCTTCGTGAACGACATCTTCGAGCGTATCGCCGCCGAGTCGTCACGCCTTGCTCACTACAACAAGCGCTCGACCATCACGAGCCGGGAGATCCAGACCGCGGTGCGCCTGCTGCTGCCCGGAGAGCTGGCCAAGCACGCGGTGTCCGAGGGTACAAAAGCCGTCACCAAGTACACCAGCTCCAAGTAGGCGTGCGTCGTGGGCCACAGCGAGCAACGACAAATCAACGGCTCTTCTCAGAGCCACCCAAATTGTCTGCGTCGGCATAGGGGTTGTGCTGAGAGATTCGGCTCCGAATCCATCCTCTTCTCTCTGTTGAACACCGCTAGCAGGAGCGTTGGTGTGCCGCGCTCGACGTGTGTGCTCGGGGAGGTTGAACAGGTAAATTAGAGAAGACCGAGTGCGCGGAGAAAAGTGCCACAAGTACGGTAATGGAGGGAAAACAAAACCAGGAGCGTGGTAATTAAAAAAAAAAAAAAAAAAACAGGGGGAAGGTGGCCGCTTCTCTCAAAAAAAGGTAACATGAACTCGAGTGTGTTCAGCTCTTGGGAAATGATAGAATAGGAAACTCGCGTCAGCGCTTGCCCGAGCAACTCCGACATGTCGGGCCAAATATGAAGGGGTATACACGGTATGCAGTGCATGCGGAGAGAAGGAAACTGCCGAACACTTGATAATGCTATGTAAAGGGCTTCACCTTATAGTTTAGAATGATGGCGCAGAGTTTTTCAAAAGCACCGGGGTTTAGAGACGGGGGAGGGCAAAATAGACTTTAGGCGGGTAGAATTAACTAGAAGGTGGTTATCTTATTGGTGGCTAAAGTCAAGGCAAGAGTGAAAACTAAACCATTCACTGCAAAGCACCGCGGTCCTATACTTCACTATTTAAAGAGAGAAAAAAAACAAGATAAATGTAGCTGTTTGTTAGGTCAGCATTATGGCTAGGTGGTGATAGCTGCCGCCCGATGTGAAGGGTACAGCCACATTCATCAGACAGCGCAGAGTTCCTTCTCTGCCACGCCATTCATTTGTTTACGAAATTGGGGCATTTATTTCTTGAGAGCGCAGGGCAGGCCCGTTTCGAGACTGTAGGAGGAGTGAATGTAGCTTAAAGTGCGTGGCGCGGTGAAAAATGTGCGGAAGCATTGATGCAAGAAAAGATAGGGGAGAAATATATAGACGCATGTGACAATAGCTGTAGAAGCAGAAAAGCGTGGCGGCGGACTGCATGCTAATTATTGTCCGAAAGCAAAGTATCGACAGCCCGAGTGAAGGAAAAAACAAAACTGTGCGTACGCATGACAGGGGTACCACGCAGGTGATTTATATAGTGCACAAAGAAGTACGAAATCCAGTAAAGAAAGGCGGTCGACACGAGGTATGGGCATTTCCCGTTTTCGCACCGAGTGCTCCGTTTGCGCGTCGCCGAAAGAAACATAGCCAGGCCGGCCAGCAAACGACACTGCTCGGCTTGACGTTTACATAATCACACGGTGTAGCGGAACACTGTGTTCTCTTCGAAAGAACAAATGCGCCTGTGCTAGGCACAAATGAGTGGTACGTTCCATTCGGAATGTGGTGGGAAACTTACCTTAAATGAATGAGCGGACGCACCGTTTATTTCCGCTTTGTTTTAGATTACTGACTATGTTCGGCGGGTCGACAGTGCATTTGTATGAAGCTTTCAAGCGCGATCATTTTGTAATTTCGCATCGTGCGTCCCTGCCACAAGTTCGGGGAAGGAATACTTTCAATATGGGAACCCTCATGATTGTGAAAGATGAAACTGCGACTACTTAAACACACTTGCACCACAGAAATGGCACGCGCAGTTTGGTATTGGGGCACGTGAGAAGGGAATACAATAGATGGGCATTGGCGCGCATCTTTTTTTCTTATTGATATGATATGTAAGGAGATGTCGGCGCACCATTATGGCGCCGGCTACTCCTTGGCCGTTGAGTTAAACTTGAACACGTATCTTGAAGCAAAACGTACAAAGCAGTGCATGGAAAGTAGAAAACTCGGGCAGAGATATGCAAAGACACACTTACACTTATACGCACATATCAGAACACAATGGTAAGTAAATGTTCGAAAGTCAATGAATGAAGTCTCTGATATAATGTCCCTCGATAATATTCGGTCCACCAGCACAAAACAGTAGAGCACACGTCTGGTCCGTATAAAGATGCATTCGCTCGTGTGTACATAATTGTCGACACGTCATTCATTTCACAACACACACATGATGAGAGTCACGTGATACTGTACATAATAAGTACATTTGTTACAAATGAAAGTTCGTTATTTCTTAATACTTATCAGCAATCCCGCTGTCTTGTAAAGAACGTGTTGATGCTTTTAAAGCGTGCGACTGTAAAACTCGAGTAGGCCACGGACCCAGAAGTTTCTTCATGTTAAACGGTCTGCGGTCTAATGCCAACTGTTCGGACTTAAGACGGCGTCTCGTGATGTGGACAGTCTACGAGAAGGTGACATACGTCTTCATCTATCAATCCGCATTCGCATTCGGGACTTTCAGCTCTGCCGTGTCTGTGCAAAGAAAAAAAAAAAAACAAATGTTTTTGTGTATGCCGTGCCTAGCCTCAATCGGTCAATTAGAGTTTCCGATATTCTATCTAATGCCAGCGTAATTTTTAATTCAATAAATGGATCGATGTGGTATAAATCGCACCTCTTTGTACTTTGGTCAAACCAAGCAGTTTTGCTCATTCTGAAAGTTGTATTCTTTATAATACTACGCAATTCACTTTTTTCGAAATATTGGTTGCCACGATGTGTAGACCTACTTTGTGTGCTCTGGACGGCTCTGGAAGGCCAACTGCAAATCTTCTTTGCACAGCTGATGCCGTCCGGATAGTCGTTGATAGATTACTTAACAGGTTGTCAGCCTCCGAAGGTATTATGTAAGCGAAAGTACGCATGCGTAAAACATGCAGCGAACGAACACTCTTCCAACGCTGTAAAGAAGAAAGAATGCATAAAGGGTGGTGCATTTTACGCTCCAATCTCGTCCTATGTAAGGCGCTTTAGAGTTAGGGCTGTTTTGCCTGTAATTGCGTGACCCTTGCAGGGTTCCTCACAGTGCAACCGTGCACTTGAAACGGGCAGGTGTTGAACCACCCCGCAAGGAGATGGGGAAACTTCGCTGCGACCGGACCGCTTGACAGTCCGTGTTTACGGGAGGAGAGGCGCGCCCGAGAGGAGGTGCGCTCTCACTCTCTGCCGTCCCCGTGAATGCTGAAATGAGCGCGGTCGCGTTGCGTGGCTTCGGTGAAACTGCCGTATCGCGATATGTAGTGGAGCTGCCACAGTAAAATTTGAGACACGCGTAGCCAGCCAAAGGTGCTGTTACTTTGCCGAATTTCACGTGCCGGCGTCCACAACAACGCGAGCACGCTTTGTTTAGAAATTTCCGGCCATGAGGCCGTGCCCGGACCGCGTGTGTTAGTCCCTTGGTTTGGCGACAAGGATGGCGTCAAAGTGACGCCGTGAAACGGGTTTCGTGCGTGCAAATGAGGCATTGATGTGATTAGAGAGAAAGCGAGAACATAGAAAAGAAAAAAAAAAAAGAGGGGGGGGGGCACACGCCGGGGACGAGTAGTCGCAAAGTGTTAAGTGTGCAGTTTATTTACGTGCGGCACACAGGTGAGCTGTTGCAGCTGTGAGTTTTGACAAATATTGCGTGTGTCATGTTCAGTGGACACGATGAAACGTTTTTTAGCGAACGCGTTGTATCCGCTGGGCTTGTACGTACGCGTACATGAATTGTCGCTTACTCGGTTTGATGTCTCCTTGCCGCTGGGGCAGCTGATACGACTGATACGCCATTTTGCAGCAGTGAAGGGTGCGTGAATGAATGGGCAAGAAACTTAGCAACAGTAACGAGAAAAGAATTAAAAACAAACAAACAAACGAAAGCATGTTTGCCGTGTATATTCAATCTTGTAGTGCAGAAAAATAGTCAGTGCAGCAACCTGCGCGGCCAACGCGCTCCTCGCGAAGAAAAGAGGGAGAGAGAGACGAGCTGGCCGCCGACCAACCGGCGTGCGCCGTTCGCCTTCCTCCTCAGTCTCGCGGGCCGGCGCCGACACCGCGACTCGATCGTGTCGAGCATTCGCTTTCCGGGCGCGTTTCGAAGCAGAAGCAGAAACTTCGGAAGCCGTCATGTCTGGCCGTGGCAAAGGTGGCAAAGGGCTGGGGAAGGGTGGCGCCAAGCGTCATCGAAAGGTGTTGCGTGACAACATCCAGGGCATAACCAAGCCGGCCATCCGTCGTCTGGCGCGCCGTGGCGGTGTCAAGCGCATCTCTGGCCTCATCTACGAGGAAACTCGCGGCGTTCTCAAGGTGTTCCTCGAGAACGTGATCCGCGATGCCGTCACTTACACCGAGCACGCCAAAAGGAAGACCGTGACAGCCATGGACGTCGTGTACGCCCTCAAGCGTCAGGGCCGCACCCTGTACGGATTCGGAGGCTAAGAAGCCAGCGGCGTCGCCTGCAGCCAGCCAACGAGAACACAACAGCCCTCTTCAGGGCTACCCACTTGATGCTTCGGCAGTGTGATCCCAGCGGTTCGCCATACCCGTCCGTCCCTCTTTGCAATATCATTGCGTCATCGCTCAGGTGAGCAGCACCTCGTGTAGTAGTAGCTTGATCGCGCTGGGTACTTGTCACGTTCACCGCATTTCGTTCGCGTCGTCGTCTTTCTCCTGGGTCTGCATGCACGAATCAATCGCCGCATCTGCGAGTTCTTCCTCTCCTTCCTGCAAGCCAAGCTGCTAAAACGGGCCCGTCAAGCGAACGTCGCCTAGTTACCTTATCGCGCGAAGGAAGAAGCCGAGCGCAGCGTTCTACCCTGGTCACTGCATTCTTGGAGACACGACTATGCTCAGGAAGCACGAACTCGCTTTTTTCTTTGGAATGCCCACTACACGATCGCGTCACGTTGTGTCAAAATAAATAAAAACGCACTATGTTCTACCGTGGGGCACCCAGACGAAGAAGGGATGTGTACTTACAAATGAAAAAATTGATTGTGACAGGTTGGTCGTGTTTACCGCGCCCGCTGTGCACTCAGAAGTGCCCCATTCAATAACACATTGTGTACATTGTCACGCCTAATAATTTTTGTTTGTTTTTTTTTTTCACACCTGGCGCTGCCGAGCTGCAAAATACAAAAAAAAAAGAAAGAAAAGTGGAAGGGGATGTTTAAACAGAATTTCTGCGCAAGTCAGAAGCAAGTACACAATAAGCGCTGCCCATGCAGCGTGCTGAGGGAAGCTGCACTTGATAGAAGTGGCACTCATGTACTGTACTGGTGCTGCGAACACTGCAGTTGTGAAAGCTTTACTTGGACGGACAGCTACGCAACAAGTGTTTCCATTTCGCCGGCAGAGGTGGTCACTCTAGGGAGGCTGGCTTCGCCGCCCACGCGAGAGGGGGGGGGGGGGGGGGGACTAGCCCATGATGTAAACGCGAGAGGTTCGAGCGCGGGAAATTCGAAAGCAAGGCGCGCTCGCGTGAGCCTGCCGTCAGATGGCGACACCAACCCACGAGCATTGCATTTTCAAGTGCACCCTTGGTTTCCCACCCACCTCCGCACAGGACGAGGCGTGTCGAATGTGTAACCAAGGCGCACGACAGTGGTTCTGCTCAGGCAAGCCTACCTATAACAAAAATTGTTCTCCATGTGTGTACCTTCATTTTCTCGTGAAAATGTGAAAGAGGAGTGAATGGGGCTTTTTGAGGCGCGTGTTGATCTTCGTTTCTATTATGATTATTATTTTTCACCCTTTCATTGAGTCCATTTCCTGCTTTTTGTGCCACATATTTAGCACTTAGAGGTTGGGGGGGGGGGGGGGGGATTGCTGATGTGTAAGATGGAAAAGAAGAGGAAAGTGAGCCCCGAAACTGTCTGCATCAGGATGCGACACCTCAGCGGTAGCTCACAAGGGATGGGGGGTGAGGGGGGATTAAAAGGGTGGGAATAAAAGTGTAGAGAAAGAGACATGAGGGAAGCCAGAGTGAGACGACATATCGAGGGAATAGGAGTAAAAATGAAACAAAACATTCGAACGCAAACACCCCGTACATCCAACCGCCATTGAGCGCACCTAGTAGTTTGGCAAGTATGTATGAGTGATTCTTAAGAGGGAAAGGAAGATAAAATTGAGTCCCGTTACTGTCTGCGATTGAGCAAGTAGGCGCGCTCAGTGGCAGTTGGATGTACGGGGTGTTTGTGTTAGAATGTTTTGTTGCGTTTTACTCCTTGTCGTTGCGCGGACGTGTATGCATATACCAACACTGCCGGTGGTCTCTCGTCGTCTTCGCCCATCTACGTAATGGTCGCAAATAAGCGACAACGCAAGGAGCAAGTTTTTTTGGCGTGGCAGTGCGCATTTGCCCTCGGTGATGCGAGGCGCTCTAGTGCGATGCGCGCTGTTGGCGTGAATGGTGGCGTCTCGCACTCCGTCGCGCCGCTTCGGGAAGCGACGAGCTACAGCGTCGATTGATGTGTTGCCTGGAAGGCGAAAGAAATGCGCAGCAGGCTGTATTGTACAGCGGTAGTGGTTTCGTTTCGGTGTACCTCTTTGCAGCCGCGAACTGCACGGTTGCCCGAAAATGAGCGCCAGCCAGCATCCTGGCGTACGCTTCCGCGCTCGCACGCGGACGGGTTCTCACGCTTCGGCCAATGGGAGGGAGAGAGATGGGTCGTGCGGCGAAGCCGCTTTTGCCGATCTCCGGCAGGAGCGCAGTTTCGCTCCGTCAGTCGAGGTGATCGGACGCACGCAGCATGGCCCGAACTAAACAAACCGCGCGCAAGAGTACTGGAGGCAAGGCTCCGCGTAAGCAGCTTGCTACCAAGGCTGCTCGCAAGAGTGCCCCTGCCACAGGCGGGGTGAAGAAACCTCACCGTTACAGGCCTGGAACCGTGGCCCTGCGTGAAATTCGCCGATACCAGAAGTCGACCGAACTGCTGATCCGCAAGCTTCCCTTTCAGCGCCTGGTGCGGGAAATCGCTCAGGACTTCAAGACGGACCTCCGTTTCCAGAGTTCTGCCGTGATGGCCCTACAGGAAGCTAGCGAGGCCTACCTCGTTGGTCTTTTCGAAGACACCAACCTGTGCGCCATCCACGCTAAGCGCGTCACCATCATGCCAAAGGACATCCAGCTGGCTCGGCGCATTCGCGGTGAGCGCGCCTAAGTTGGGCTGCTCCCTGCGCTTCGGTCGACAGGCAAGCAACAACAAACGGTCCTTCTCAGGACCACCAACGTGTCTGCTTTGGCTACGAGACCACTCCAGGCCACGTACTCCGGCCGCACCCTCTTTTGCTGTCATGTTTTGTACGTACGTGGCTGCCGTTGTCTAGCGCGCGGAAGAACGGAACGTCGGCGCGTCGTTATTACGAAGAAATGGCTCAGCTTTGACAAATTCAAGGTAAAAGTGTGTATCATTATGAGTAGACAGAGAAAAGGTAGGCTAGCTTCAGTCGGTGTGTGTGCAGCAGCCGTGCTGCGACCCTGTGGTGTGTCAATTTCATTTATGTGTTTACCTTTTTGCCCGCCGCTTGTAAGGTGTTTTTGAGGGCTTCTGTTTGCGTAACGCCATGGTGACTTGGGCTGCTGGACCCCGGCGCAACTTTTGGGTGCACTCGTAGGAGGTGATGAAGTTTTACCGAGAGACGAAATAAACAATTGTATCGGGCCAGTTGGTAAGGATCCATCTCGCTAGGAAGCGCAGCCACTATTACACAGACCTCACAACACAAGCGCTTAACTTCAACTGAACTTTCATTGCAAACGTCAGAGTTTATAAAGGGGGTGAACAGAGAAAAAGAATAGTAAAAGGTAGACAACAAAAAGCACACGTGCCAGTCCCGCACATTACTGTCTGTTATTCTCTATCACCCCATCCAAAAAACAGTTCTTTCCGCGTGAGCGCGATAGAGAGTGCACTAACACACTCGAAATCATCGCGTGTCATTTCCTTTCATTTCTTTTGAAGCTGAACAAGTTTTTGTGCCATATTCTGGACAATTTTTTTTTTTTTTTTTTGCAATAAACGTTTAGTTGAAGTTAAGCGCTTGTGTTGTGTGTTCTGTGTAATAGTGGCTGCGCTGCCTAGCAAGATAGACGAAATAAATTGTGTTAGAAGCACCAAATGGAATGCGCTAACGGCGGGTTCTCTCTCTCTCTCTCTCTTTTTTTTTTTTACCTTACGTTTGTTTTTCTATTCAAAGGTATTAAATTTACTCTGTCCCTGTGCTGACCCGTTCAGGTGTCATCGTAAGGATAGACGGTTACGTGTGGAGCTTTTTTTTTTTTTTTTTTAATGAGAAATGACAACGCTTACATGCTCTTTTCTGTCTTTTTCGGTGCCGAGCTGCGTGATTTGGTTGTCTCTTTGCAGCATTTGGCGTCGCGCACTTGTGGCTAACTGATGTCGCGAGGAAATATATATAAAGTATAGAAAAACAAACACGCTTGAGGGTACGAACAGAGCCATCGTGACTGCGAAGCGAAACACGGCCGCGTCACCTGTTTGGGTGGTCCTTAGAAGGACCGTTTGGGGAATGCGGCGAGCGCGCGGAAGGGGTGCTCGCTTACGCCTTCTTCTCCGTCTTCTTTGGAAGAAGCACGGCTTGAATGTTGGGCAACACACCGCCCTGCGCGATGGTGACGCCGGAAAGCAGTTTGTTCAGCTCCTCGTCGTTGCGGATGGCGAGCTGCAAGTGACGGGGGATGATCCGGGTCTTCTTGTTGTCACGAGCGGCGTTGCCCGCCAGCTCGAGCACCTCGGCGGCCAGGTACTCGAGTACGGCAGCCAGGTAGACCGGAGCGCCAGCTCCGACGCGCTCGGCGTAGTTTCCCTTGCGTAGGAGGCGGTGAATACGGCCCACGGGGAACTGAAGCCCCGCGCGGCTAGAACGGGTCTTGCTCTTGCCTTTCGCCTTGCCGCCCTTGCCACGTCCGGACATGGTGTTGCTTTTCGCTTGGTACGACGCCGGTTGCCGAAAACAAGAAAGCTGCTGCCTTCTGAGATGAGAGCCGTGCTCGAATGGTTTCCGTTGCCACCATCGCGCGCCGCCGCTCGCGGGGAACGGATGAGAGTGTGAGAGAGAGAAGCCGTGCGAACCAATGGGGCGCGCGCGTTGTGCTGATCTCGTCAACACCCCTCGCTCATATTTAAGCGCGGCGAGACGGGGGGACACGCGCATTCGACTCTGGTCTCGCGTGCGTGTTGTGTGAAATCATGCCTCCCCAACCGTCTGGCAAAGCCGTCAAGAAGGCCGGCAAGGCGCAGAAGAATGTGCGCGCCACGGACAAGAAGAAGAAGAAGCGCCGCAGGAAGGAGAGCTTCTCCATCTACATCTATAAGGTGCTGAAGCAGGTGCACCCCGACACTGGTGTCTCCAGCAAGGCCATGTCCATCATGAACAGCTTCGTGAACGACATCTTCGAGCGTATCGCCGCCGAGTCGTCACGCCTTGCTCACTACAACAAGCGCTCGACCATCACGAGCCGGGAGATCCAGACCGCGGTGCGCCTGCTGCTGCCCGGAGAGCTGGCCAAGCACGCGGTGTCCGAGGGTACAAAAGCCGTCACCAAGTACACCAGCTCCAAGTAGGCGTGCGTCGTGGGCCACAGCGAGCAACGACAAATCAACGGCTCTTCTCAGAGCCACCCAAATTGTCTGCGTCGGCATAGGGGTTGTGCTGAGAGATTCGGCTCCGAATCCATCCTCTTCTCTCTGTTGAACACCGCTAGCAGGAGCGTTGGTGTGCCGCGCTCGACGTGTGTGCTCGGGGAGGTTGAACAGGTAAATTAGAGAAGACCGAGTGCGCGGAGAAAAGTGCCACAAGTACGGTAATGGAGGGAAAACAAAACCAGGAGCGTGGTAATTAAAAAAAAAAAAAAAAAACAGGGGGAAGGTGGCCGCTTCTCTCAAAAAAAGGTAACATGAACTCGAGTGTGTTCAGCTCTTGGGAAATGATAGAATAGGAAACTCGCGTCAGCGCTTGCCCGAGCAACTCCGACATGTCGGGCCAAATATGAAGGGGTATACACGGTATGCAGTGCATGCGGAGAGAAGGAAACTGCCGAACACTTGATAATGCTATGTAAAGGGCTTCACCTTATAGTTTAGAATGATGGCGCAGAGTTTTTCAAAAGCACCGGGGTTTAGAGACGGGGGAGGGCAAAATAGACTTTAGGCGGGTAGAATTAACTAGAAGGTGGTTATCTTATTGGTGGCTAAAGTCAAGGCAAGAGTGAAAACTAAACCATTCACTGCAAAGCACCGCGGTCCTATACTTCACTATTTAAAGAGAGAAAAAAAACAAGATAAATGTAGCTGTTTGTTAGGTCAGCATTATGGCTAGGTGGTGATAGCTGCCGCCCGATGTGAAGGGTACAGCCACATTCATCAGACAGCGCAGAGTTCCTTCTCTGCCACGCCATTCATTTGTTTACGAAATTGGGGCATTTATTTCTTGAGAGCGCAGGGCAGGCCCGTTTCGAGACTGTAGGAGGAGTGAATGTAGCTTAAAGTGCGTGGCGCGGTGAAAAATGTGCGGAAGCATTGATGCAAGAAAAGATAGGGGAGAAATATATAGACGCATGTGACAATAGCTGTAGAAGCAGAAAAGCGTGGCGGCGGACTGCATGCTAATTATTGTCCGAAAGCAAAGTATCGACAGCCCGAGTGAAGGAAAAAACAAAACTGTGCGTACGCATGACAGGGGTACCACGCAGGTGATTTATATAGTGCACAAAGAAGTACGAAATCCAGTAAAGAAAGGCGGTCGACACGAGGTATGGGCATTTCCCGTTTTCGCACCGAGTGCTCCGTTTGCGCGTCGCCGAAAGAAACATAGCCAGGCCGGCCAGCAAACGACACTGCTCGGCTTGACGTTTACATAATCACACGGTGTAGCGGAACACTGTGTTCTCTTCGAAAGAACAAATGCGCCTGTGCTAGGCACAAATGAGTGGTACGTTCCATTCGGAATGTGGTGGGAAACTTACCTTAAATGAATGAGCGGACGCACCGTTTATTTCCGCTTTGTTTTAGATTACTGACTATGTTCGGCGGGTCGACAGTGCATTTGTATGAAGCTTTCAAGCGCGATCATTTTGTAATTTCGCATCGTGCGTCCCTGCCACAAGTTCGGGGAAGGAATACTTTCAATATGGGAACCCTCATGATTGTGAAAGATGAAACTGCGACTACTTAAACACACTTGCACCACAGAAATGGCACGCGCAGTTTGGTATTGGGGCACGTGAGAAGGGAATACAATAGATGGGCATTGGCGCGCATCTTTTTTTCTTATTGATATGATATGTAAGGAGATGTCGGCGCACCATTATGGCGCCGGCTACTCCTTGGCCGTTGAGTTAAACTTGAACACGTATCTTGAAGCAAAACGTACAAAGCAGTGCATGGAAAGTAGAAAACTCGGGCAGAGATATGCAAAGACACACTTACACTTATACGCACATATCAGAACACAATGGTAAGTAAATGTTCGAAAGTCAATGAATGAAGTCTCTGATATAATGTCCCTCGATAATATTCGGTCCACCAGCACAAAACAGTAGAGCACACGTCTGGTCCGTATAAAGATGCATTCGCTCGTGTGTACATAATTGTCGACACGTCATTCATTTCACAACACACACATGATGAGAGTCACGTGATACTGTACATAATAAGTACATTTGTTACAAATGAAAGTTCGTTATTTCTTAATACTTATCAGCAATCCCGCTGTCTTGTAAAGAACGTGTTGATGCTTTTAAAGCGTGCGACTGTAAAACTCGAGTAGGCCACGGACCCAGAAGTTTCTTCATGTTAAACGGTCTGCGGTCTAATGCCAACTGTTCGGACTTAAGACGGCGTCTCGTGATGTGGACAGTCTACGAGAAGGTGACATACGTCTTCATCTATCAATCCGCATTCGCATTCGGGACTTTCAGCTCTGCCGTGTCTGTGCAAAGAAAAAAAAAAAAACAAATGTTTTTGTGTATGCCGTGCCTAGCCTCAATCGGTCAATTAGAGTTTCCGATATTCTATCTAATGCCAGCATAATTTTTAATTCAATAAATGGATCGATGTGGTATAAATCGCACCTCTTTGTACTTTGGTCAAACCAAGCAGTTTTGCTCATTCTGAAAGTTGTATTCTTTATAATACTACGCAATTCACTTTTTTCGAAATATTGGTTGCCACGATGTGTAGACCTACTTTGTGTGCTCTGGACGGCTCTGGAAGGCCAACTGCAAATCTTCTTTGCACAGCTGATGCCGTCCGGATAGTCGTTGATAGATTACTTAACAGGTTGTCAGCCTCCGAAGGTATTATGTAAGCGAAAGTACGCATGCGTAAAACATGCAGCGAACGAACACTCTTCCAACGCTGTAAAGAAGAAAGAATGCATAAAGGGTGGTGCATTTTACGCTCCAATCTCGTCCTATGTAAGGCGCTTTAGAGTTAGGGCTGTTTTGCCTGTAATTGCGTGACCCTTGCAGGGTTCCTCACAGTGCAACCGTGCACTTGAAACGGGCAGGTGTTGAACCACCCCGCAAGGAGATGGGGAAACTTCGCTGCGACCGGACCGCTTGACAGTCCGTGTTTACGGGAGGAGAGGCGCGCCCGAGAGGAGGTGCGCTCTCACTCTCTGCCGTCCCCGTGAATGCTGAAATGAGCGCGGTCGCGTTGCGTGGCTTCGGTGAAACTGCCGTATCGCGATATGTAGTGGAGCTGCCACAGTAAAATTTGAGACACGCGTAGCCAGCCAAAGGTGCTGTTACTTTGCCGAATTTCACGTGCCGGCGTCCACAACAACGCGAGCACGCTTTGTTTAGAAATTTCCGGCCATGAGGCCGTGCCCGGACCGCGTGTGTTAGTCCCTTGGTTTGGCGACAAGGATGGCGTCAAAGTGACGCCGTGAAACGGGTTTCGTGCGTGCAAATGAGGCATTGATGTGATTAGAGAGAAAGCGAGAACATAGAAAAGAAAAAAAAAAAGAGGGGGGGGGGGGCACACGCCGGGGACGAGTAGTCGCAAAGTGTTAAGTGTGCAGTTTATTTACGTGCGGCACACAGGTGAGCTGTTGCAGCTGTGAGTTTTGACAAATATTGCGTGTGTCATGTTCAGTGGACACGATGAAACGTTTTTTAGCGAACGCGTTGTATCCGCTGGGCTTGTACGTACGCGTACATGAATTGTCGCTTACTCGGTTTGATGTCTCCTTGCCGCTGGGGCAGCTGATACGACTGATACGCCATTTTGCAGCAGTGAAGGGTGCGTGAATGAATGGGCAAGAAACTTAGCAACAGTAACGAGAAAAGAATTAAAAACAAACAAACAAACGAAAGCATGTTTGCCGTGTATATTCAATCTTGTAGTGCAGAAAAATAGTCAGTGCAGCAACCTGCGCGGCCAACGCGCTCCTCGCGAAGAAAAGAGGGAGAGAGAGACGAGCTGGCCGCCGACCAACCGGCGTGCGCCGTTCGCCTTCCTCCTCAGTCTCGCGGGCCGGCGCCGACACCGCGACTCGATCGTGTCGAGCATTCGCTTTCCGGGCGCGTTTCGAAGCAGAAGCAGAAACTTCGGAAGCCGTCATGTCTGGCCGTGGCAAAGGTGGCAAAGGGCTGGGGAAGGGTGGCGCCAAGCGTCATCGAAAGGTGTTGCGTGACAACATCCAGGGCATAACCAAGCCGGCCATCCGTCGTCTGGCGCGCCGTGGCGGTGTCAAGCGCATCTCTGGCCTCATCTACGAGGAAACTCGCGGCGTTCTCAAGGTGTTCCTCGAGAACGTGATCCGCGATGCCGTCACTTACACCGAGCACGCCAAAAGGAAGACCGTGACAGCCATGGACGTCGTGTACGCCCTCAAGCGTCAGGGCCGCACCCTGTACGGATTCGGAGGCTAAGAAGCCAGCGGCGTCGCCTGCAGCCAGCCAACGAGAACACAACAGCCCTCTTCAGGGCTACCCACTTGATGCTTCGGCAGTGTGATCCCAGCGGTTCGCCATACCCGTCCGTCCCTCTTTGCAATATCATTGCGTCATCGCTCAGGTGAGCAGCACCTCGTGTAGTAGTAGCTTGATCGCGCTGGGTACTTGTCACGTTCACCGCATTTCGTTCGCGTCGTCGTCTTTCTCCTGGGTCTGCATGCACGAATCAATCGCCGCATCTGCGAGTTCTTCCTCTCCTTCCTGCAAGCCAAGCTGCTAAAACGGGCCCGTCAAGCGAACGTCGCCTAGTTACCTTATCGCGCGAAGGAAGAAGCCGAGCGCAGCGTTCTACCCTGGTCACTGCATTCTTGGAGACACGACTATGCTCAGGAAGCACGAACTCGCTTTTTTCTTTGGAATGCCCACTACACGATCGCGTCACGTTGTGTCAAAATAAATAAAAACGCACTATGTTCTACCGTGGGGCACCCAGACGAAGAAGGGATGTGTACTTACAAATGAAAAAATTGATTGTGACAGGTTGGTCGTGTTTACCGCGCCCGCTGTGCACTCAGAAGTGCCCCATTCAATAACACATTGTGTACATTGTCACGCCTAATAATTTTTGTTTGTTTTTTTTTTTTCACACCTGGCGCTGCCGAGCTGCAAAATACAAAAAAAAAAGAAAGAAAAGTGGAAGGGGATGTTTAAACAGAATTTCTGCGCAAGTCAGAAGCAAGTACACAATAAGCGCTGCCCATGCAGCGTGCTGAGGGAAGCTGCACTTGATAGAAGTGGCACTCATGTACTGTACTGGTGCTGCGAACACTGCAGTTGTGAAAGCTTTACTTGGACGGACAGCTACGCAACAAGTGTTTCCATTTCGCCGGCAGAGGTGGTCACTCTAGGGAGGCTGGCTTCGCCGCCCACGCGAGAGGGGGGGGGGGGGGGGGACTAGCCCATGATGTAAACGCGAGAGGTTCGAGCGCGGGAAATTCGAAAGCAAGGCGCGCTCGCGTGAGCCTGCCGTCAGATGGCGACACCAACCCACGAGCATTGCATTTTCAAGTGCACCCTTGGTTTCCCACCCACCTCCGCACAGGACGAGGCGTGTCGAATGTGTAACCAAGGCGCACGACAGTGGTTCTGCTCAGGCAAGCCTACCTATAACAAAAATTGTTCTCCATGTGTGTACCTTCATTTTCTCGTGAAAATGTGAAAGAGGAGTGAATGGGGCTTTTTGAGGCGCGTGTTGATCTTCGTTTCTATTATGATTATTATTTTTCACCCTTTCATTGAGTCCATTTCCTGCTTTTTGTGCCACATATTTAGCACTTAGAGGTTGGGGGGGGGGGGGGGGGGGGGATTGCTGATGTGTAAGATGGAAAAGAAGAGGAAAGTGAGCCCCGAAACTGTCTGCATCAGGATGCGACACCTCAGCGGTAGCTCACAAGGGATGGGGGGTGAGGGGGGATTAAAAGGGTGGGAATAAAAGTGTAGAGAAAGAGACATGAGGGAAGCCAGAGTGAGACGACATATCGAGGGAATAGGAGTAAAAATGAAACAAAACATTCGAACGCAAACACCCCGTACATCCAACTGCCATTGAGCGCACCTAGTAGTTTGGCAAGTATGTATGAGTGATTCTTAAGAGGGAAAGGAAGATAAAATTGAGTCCCGTTACTGTCTGCGATTGAGCAAGTAGGCGCGCTCAGTGGCAGTTGGATGTACGGGGTGTTTGTGTTAGAATGTTTTGTTGCGTTTTACTCCTTGTCGTTGCGCGGACGTGTATGCATATACCAACACTGCCGGTGGTCTCTCGTCGTCTTCGCCCATCTACGTAATGGTCGCAAATAAGCGACAACGCAAGGAGCAAGTTTTTTTGGCGTGGCAGTGCGCATTTGCCCTCGGTGATGCGAGGCGCTCTAGTGCGATGCGCGCTGTTGGCGTGAATGGTGGCGTCTCGCACTCCGTCGCGCCGCTTCGGGAAGCGACGAGCTACAGCGTCGATTGATGTGTTGCCTGGAAGGCGAAAGAAATGCGCAGCAGGCTGTATTGTACAGCGGTAGTGGTTTCGTTTCGGTGTACCTCTTTGCAGCCGCGAACTGCACGGTTGCCCGAAAATGAGCGCCAGCCAGCATCCTGGCGTACGCTTCCGCGCTCGCACGCGGACGGGTTCTCACGCTTCGGCCAATGGGAGGGAGAGAGATGGGTCGTGCGGCGAAGCCGCTTTTGCCGATCTCCGGCAGGAGCGCAGTTTCGCTCCGTCAGTCGAGGTGATCGGACGCACGCAGCATGGCCCGAACTAAACAAACCGCGCGCAAGAGTACTGGAGGCAAGGCTCCGCGTAAGCAGCTTGCTACCAAGGCTGCTCGCAAGAGTGCCCCTGCCACAGGCGGGGTGAAGAAACCTCACCGTTACAGGCCTGGAACCGTGGCCCTGCGTGAAATTCGCCGATACCAGAAGTCGACCGAACTGCTGATCCGCAAGCTTCCCTTTCAGCGCCTGGTGCGGGAAATCGCTCAGGACTTCAAGACGGACCTCCGTTTCCAGAGTTCTGCCGTGATGGCCCTACAGGAAGCTAGCGAGGCCTACCTCGTTGGTCTTTTCGAAGACACCAACCTGTGCGCCATCCACGCTAAGCGCGTCACCATCATGCCAAAGGACATCCAGCTGGCTCGGCGCATTCGCGGTGAGCGCGCCTAAGTTGGGCTGCTCCCTGCGCTTCGGTCGACAGGCAAGCAACAACAAACGGTCCTTCTCAGGACCACCAACGTGTCTGCTTTGGCTACGAGACCACTCCAGGCCACGTACTCCGGCCGCACCCTCTTTTGCTGTCATGTTTTGTACGTACGTGGCTGCCGTTGTCTAGCGCGCGGAAGAACGGAACGTCGGCGCGTCGTTATTACGAAGAAATGGCTCAGCTTTGACAAATTCAAGGTAAAAGTGTGTATCATTATGAGTAGACAGAGAAAAGGTAGGCTAGCTTCAGTCGGTGTGTGTGCAGCAGCCGTGCTGCGACCCTGTGGTGTGTCAATTTCATTTATGTGTTTACCTTTTTGCCCGCCGCTTGTAAGGTGTTTTTGAGGGCTTCTGTTTGCGTAACGCCATGGTGACTTGGGCTGCTGGACCCCGGCGCAACTTTTGGGTGCACTCGTAGGAGGTGATGAAGTTTTACCGAGAGACGAAATAAACAATTGTATCGGGCCAGTTGGTAAGGATCCATCTCGCTAGGAAGCGCAGCCACTATTACACAGACCTCACAACACAAGCGCTTAACTTCAACTGAACTTTCATTGCAAACGTCAGAGTTTATAAAGGGGGTGAACAGAGAAAAAGAATAGTAAAAGGTAGACAACAAAAAGCACACGTGCCAGTCCCGCACATTACTGTCTGTTATTCTCTATCACCCCATCCAAAAAACAGTTCTTTCCGCGTGAGCGCGATAGAGAGTGCACTAACACACTCGAAATCATCGCGTGTCATTTCCTTTCATTTCTTTTGAAGCTGAACAAGTTTTTGTGCCATATTCTGGACAATTTTTTTTTTTTTTTTTTGCAATAAACGTTTAGTTGAAGTTAAGCGCTTGTGTTGTGTGTTCTGTGTAATAGTGGCTGCGCTGCCTAGCAAGATAGACGAAATAAATTGTGTTAGAAGCACCAAATGGAATGCGCTAACGGCGGGTTCTCTCTCTCTCTCTCTCTTTTTTTTTTTTTACCTTACGTTTGTTTTTCTATTCAAAGGTATTAAATTTACTCTGTCCCTGTGCTGACCCGTTCAGGTGTCATCGTAAGGATAGACGGTTACGTGTGGAGCTTTTTTTTTTTTTTTTTAATGAGAAATGACAACGCTTACATGCTCTTTTCTGTCTTTTTCGGTGCCGAGCTGCGTGATTTGGTTGTCTCTTTGCAGCATTTGGCGTCGCGCACTTGTGGCTAACTGATGTCGCGAGGAAATATATATAAAGTATAGAAAAACAAACACGCTTGAGGGTACGAACAGAGCCATCGTGACTGCGAAGCGAAACACGGCCGCGTCACCTGTTTGGGTGGTCCTTAGAAGGACCGTTTGGGGAATGCGGCGAGCGCGCGGAAGGGGTGCTCGCTTACGCCTTCTTCTCCGTCTTCTTTGGAAGAAGCACGGCTTGAATGTTGGGCAACACACCGCCCTGCGCGATGGTGACGCCGGAAAGCAGTTTGTTCAGCTCCTCGTCGTTGCGGATGGCGAGCTGCAAGTGACGGGGGATGATCCGGGTCTTCTTGTTGTCACGAGCGGCGTTGCCCGCCAGCTCGAGCACCTCGGCGGCCAGGTACTCGAGTACGGCAGCCAGGTAGACCGGAGCGCCAGCTCCGACGCGCTCGGCGTAGTTTCCCTTGCGTAGGAGGCGGTGAATACGGCCCACGGGGAACTGAAGCCCCGCGCGGCTAGAACGGGTCTTGCTCTTGCCTTTCGCCTTGCCGCCCTTGCCACGTCCGGACATGGTGTTGCTTTTCGCTTGGTACGACGCCGGTTGCCGAAAACAAGAAAGCTGCTGCCTTCTGAGATGAGAGCCGTGCTCGAATGGTTTCCGTTGCCACCATCGCGCGCCGCCGCTCGCGGGGAACGGATGAGAGTGTGAGAGAGAGAAGCCGTGCGAACCAATGGGGCGCGCGCGTTGTGCTGATCTCGTCAACACCCCTCGCTCATATTTAAGCGCGGCGAGACGGGGGGACACGCGCATTCGACTCTGGTCTCGCGTGCGTGTTGTGTGAAATCATGCCTCCCCAACCGTCTGGCAAAGCCGTCAAGAAGGCCGGCAAGGCGCAGAAGAATGTGCGCGCCACGGACAAGAAGAAGAAGAAGCGCCGCAGGAAGGAGAGCTTCTCCATCTACATCTATAAGGTGCTGAAGCAGGTGCACCCCGACACTGGTGTCTCCAGCAAGGCCATGTCCATCATGAACAGCTTCGTGAACGACATCTTCGAGCGTATCGCCGCCGAGTCGTCACGCCTTGCTCACTACAACAAGCGCTCGACCATCACGAGCCGGGAGATCCAGACCGCGGTGCGCCTGCTGCTGCCCGGAGAGCTGGCCAAGCACGCGGTGTCCGAGGGTACAAAAGCCGTCACCAAGTACACCAGCTCCAAGTAGGCGTGCGTCGTGGGCCACAGCGAGCAACGACAAATCAACGGCTCTTCTCAGAGCCACCCAAATTGTCTGCGTCGGCATAGGGGTTGTGCTGAGAGATTCGGCTCCGAATCCATCCTCTTCTCTCTGTTGAACACCGCTAGCAGGAGCGTTGGTGTGCCGCGCTCGACGTGTGTGCTCGGGGAGGTTGAACAGGTAAATTAGAGAAGACCGAGTGCGCGGAGAAAAGTGCCACAAGTACGGTAATGGAGGGAAAACAAAACCAGGAGCGTGGTAATTAAAAAAAAAAAAAAAAAAACAGGGGGAAGGTGGCCGCTTCTCTCAAAAAAAGGTAACATGAACTCGAGTGTGTTCAGCTCTTGGGAAATGATAGAATAGGAAACTCGCGTCAGCGCTTGCCCGAGCAACTCCGACATGTCGGGCCAAATATGAAGGGGTATACACGGTATGCAGTGCATGCGGAGAGAAGGAAACTGCCGAACACTTGATAATGCTATGTAAAGGGCTTCACCTTATAGTTTAGAATGATGGCGCAGAGTTTTTCAAAAGCACCGGGGTTTAGAGACGGGGGAGGGCAAAATAGACTTTAGGCGGGTAGAATTAACTAGAAGGTGGTTATCTTATTGGTGGCTAAAGTCAAGGCAAGAGTGAAAACTAAACCATTCACTGCAAAGCACCGCGGTCCTATACTTCACTATTTAAAGAGAGAAAAAAAACAAGATAAATGTAGCTGTTTGTTAGGTCAGCATTATGGCTAGGTGGTGATAGCTGCCGCCCGATGTGAAGGGTACAGCCACATTCATCAGACAGCGCAGAGTTCCTTCTCTGCCACGCCATTCATTTGTTTACGAAATTGGGGCATTTATTTCTTGAGAGCGCAGGGCAGGCCCGTTTCGAGACTGTAGGAGGAGTGAATGTAGCTTAAAGTGCGTGGCGCGGTGAAAAATGTGCGGAAGCATTGATGCAAGAAAAGATAGGGGAGAAATATATAGACGCATGTGACAATAGCTGTAGAAGCAGAAAAGCGTGGCGGCGGACTGCATGCTAATTATTGTCCGAAAGCAAAGTATCGACAGCCCGAGTGAAGGAAAAAACAAAACTGTGCGTACGCATGACAGGGGTACCACGCAGGTGATTTATATAGTGCACAAAGAAGTACGAAATCCAGTAAAGAAAGGCGGTCGACACGAGGTATGGGCATTTCCCGTTTTCGCACCGAGTGCTCCGTTTGCGCGTCGCCGAAAGAAACATAGCCAGGCCGGCCAGCAAACGACACTGCTCGGCTTGACGTTTACATAATCACACGGTGTAGCGGAACACTGTGTTCTCTTCGAAAGAACAAATGCGCCTGTGCTAGGCACAAATGAGTGGTACGTTCCATTCGGAATGTGGTGGGAAACTTACCTTAAATGAATGAGCGGACGCACCGTTTATTTCCGCTTTGTTTTAGATTACTGACTATGTTCGGCGGGTCGACAGTGCATTTGTATGAAGCTTTCAAGCGCGATCATTTTGTAATTTCGCATCGTGCGTCCCTGCCACAAGTTCGGGGAAGGAATACTTTCAATATGGGAACCCTCATGATTGTGAAAGATGAAACTGCGACTACTTAAACACACTTGCACCACAGAAATGGCACGCGCAGTTTGGTATTGGGGCACGTGAGAAGGGAATACAATAGATGGGCATTGGCGCGCATCTTTTTTTCTTATTGATATGATATGTAAGGAGATGTCGGCGCACCATTATGGCGCCGGCTACTCCTTGGCCGTTGAGTTAAACTTGAACACGTATCTTGAAGCAAAACGTACAAAGCAGTGCATGGAAAGTAGAAAACTCGGGCAGAGATATGCAAAGACACACTTACACTTATACGCACATATCAGAACACAATGGTAAGTAAATGTTCGAAAGTCAATGAATGAAGTCTCTGATATAATGTCCCTCGATAATATTCGGTCCACCAGCACAAAACAGTAGAGCACACGTCTGGTCCGTATAAAGATGCATTCGCTCGTGTGTACATAATTGTCGACACGTCATTCATTTCACAACACACACATGATGAGAGTCACGTGATACTGTACATAATAAGTACATTTGTTACAAATGAAAGTTCGTTATTTCTTAATACTTATCAGCAATCCCGCTGTCTTGTAAAGAACGTGTTGATGCTTTTAAAGCGTGCGACTGTAAAACTCGAGTAGGCCACGGACCCAGAAGTTTCTTCATGTTAAACGGTCTGCGGTCTAATGCCAACTGTTCGGACTTAAGACGGCGTCTCGTGATGTGGACAGTCTACGAGAAGGTGACATACGTCTTCATCTATCAATCCGCATTCGCATTCGGGACTTTCAGCTCTGCCGTGTCTGTGCAAAGAAAAAAAAAAAACAAATGTTTTTGTGTATGCCGTGCCTAGCCTCAATCGGTCAATTAGAGTTTCCGATATTCTATCTAATGCCAGCGTAATTTTTAATTCAATAAATGGATCGATGTGGTATAAATCGCACCTCTTTGTACTTTGGTCAAACCAAGCAGTTTTGCTCATTCTGAAAGTTGTATTCTTTATAATACTACGCAATTCACTTTTTTCGAAATATTGGTTGCCACGATGTGTAGACCTACTTTGTGTGCTCTGGACGGCTCTGGAAGGCCAACTGCAAATCTTCTTTGCACAGCTGATGCCGTCCGGATAGTCGTTGATAGATTACTTAACAGGTTGTCAGCCTCCGAAGGTATTATGTAAGCGAAAGTACGCATGCGTAAAACATGCAGCGAACGAACACTCTTCCAACGCTGTAAAGAAGAAAGAATGCATAAAGGGTGGTGCATTTTACGCTCCAATCTCGTCCTATGTAAGGCGCTTTAGAGTTAGGGCTGTTTTGCCTGTAATTGCGTGACCCTTGCAGGGTTCCTCACAGTGCAACCGTGCACTTGAAACGGGCAGGTGTTGAACCACCCCGCAAGGAGATGGGGAAACTTCGCTGCGACCGGACCGCTTGACAGTCCGTGTTTACGGGAGGAGAGGCGCGCCCGAGAGGAGGTGCGCTCTCACTCTCTGCCGTCCCCGTGAATGCTGAAATGAGCGCGGTCGCGTTGCGTGGCTTCGGTGAAACTGCCGTATCGCGATATGTAGTGGAGCTGCCACAGTAAAATTTGAGACACGCGTAGCCAGCCAAAGGTGCTGTTACTTTGCCGAATTTCACGTGCCGGCGTCCACAACAACGCGAGCACGCTTTGTTTAGAAATTTCCGGCCATGAGGCCGTGCCCGGACCGCGTGTGTTAGTCCCTTGGTTTGGCGACAAGGATGGCGTCAAAGTGACGCCGTGAAACGGGTTTCGTGCGTGCAAATGAGGCATTGATGTGATTAGAGAGAAAGCGAGAACATAGAAAAGAAAAAAAAAAAAGAGGGGGGGGGGGCACACGCCGGGGACGAGTAGTCGCAAAGTGTTAAGTGTGCAGTTTATTTACGTGCGGCACACAGGTGAGCTGTTGCAGCTGTGAGTTTTGACAAATATTGCGTGTGTCATGTTCAGTGGACACGATGAAACGTTTTTTAGCGAACGCGTTGTATCCGCTGGGCTTGTACGTACGCGTACATGAATTGTCGCTTACTCGGTTTGATGTCTCCTTGCCGCTGGGGCAGCTGATACGACTGATACGCCATTTTGCAGCAGTGAAGGGTGCGTGAATGAATGGGCAAGAAACTTAGCAACAGTAACGAGAAAAGAATTAAAAACAAACAAACAAACGAAAGCATGTTTGCCGTGTATATTCAATCTTGTAGTGCAGAAAAATAGTCAGTGCAGCAACCTGCGCGGCCAACGCGCTCCTCGCGAAGAAAAGAGGGAGAGAGAGACGAGCTGGCCGCCGACCAACCGGCGTGCGCCGTTCGCCTTCCTCCTCAGTCTCGCGGGCCGGCGCCGACACCGCGACTCGATCGTGTCGAGCATTCGCTTTCCGGGCGCGTTTCGAAGCAGAAGCAGAAACTTCGGAAGCCGTCATGTCTGGCCGTGGCAAAGGTGGCAAAGGGCTGGGGAAGGGTGGCGCCAAGCGTCATCGAAAGGTGTTGCGTGACAACATCCAGGGCATAACCAAGCCGGCCATCCGTCGTCTGGCGCGCCGTGGCGGTGTCAAGCGCATCTCTGGCCTCATCTACGAGGAAACTCGCGGCGTTCTCAAGGTGTTCCTCGAGAACGTGATCCGCGATGCCGTCACTTACACCGAGCACGCCAAAAGGAAGACCGTGACAGCCATGGACGTCGTGTACGCCCTCAAGCGTCAGGGCCGCACCCTGTACGGATTCGGAGGCTAAGAAGCCAGCGGCGTCGCCTGCAGCCAGCCAACGAGAACACAACAGCCCTCTTCAGGGCTACCCACTTGATGCTTCGGCAGTGTGATCCCAGCGGTTCGCCATACCCGTCCGTCCCTCTTTGCAATATCATTGCGTCATCGCTCAGGTGAGCAGCACCTCGTGTAGTAGTAGCTTGATCGCGCTGGGTACTTGTCACGTTCACCGCATTTCGTTCGCGTCGTCGTCTTTCTCCTGGGTCTGCATGCACGAATCAATCGCCGCATCTGCGAGTTCTTCCTCTCCTTCCTGCAAGCCAAGCTGCTAAAACGGGCCCGTCAAGCGAACGTCGCCTAGTTACCTTATCGCGCGAAGGAAGAAGCCGAGCGCAGCGTTCTACCCTGGTCACTGCATTCTTGGAGACACGACTATGCTCAGGAAGCACGAACTCGCTTTTTTCTTTGGAATGCCCACTACACGATCGCGTCACGTTGTGTCAAAATAAATAAAAACGCACTATGTTCTACCGTGGGGCACCCAGACGAAGAAGGGATGTGTACTTACAAATGAAAAAATTGATTGTGACAGGTTGGTCGTGTTTACCGCGCCCGCTGTGCACTCAGAAGTGCCCCATTCAATAACACATTGTGTACATTGTCACGCCTAATAATTTTTGTTTGTTTTTTTTTTTCACACCTGGCGCTGCCGAGCTGCAAAATACAAAAAAAAAAGAAAGAAAAGTGGAAGGGGATGTTTAAACAGAATTTCTGCGCAAGTCAGAAGCAAGTACACAATAAGCGCTGCCCATGCAGCGTGCTGAGGGAAGCTGCACTTGATAGAAGTGGCACTCATGTACTGTACTGGTGCTGCGAACACTGCAGTTGTGAAAGCTTTACTTGGACGGACAGCTACGCAACAAGTGTTTCCATTTCGCCGGCAGAGGTGGTCACTCTAGGGAGGCTGGCTTCGCCGCCCACGCGAGAGGGGGGGGGGGGGGGGGGACTAGCCCATGATGTAAACGCGAGAGGTTCGAGCGCGGGAAATTCGAAAGCAAGGCGCGCTCGCGTGAGCCTGCCGTCAGATGGCGACACCAACCCACGAGCATTGCATTTTCAAGTGCACCCTTGGTTTCCCACCCACCTCCGCACAGGACGAGGCGTGTCGAATGTGTAACCAAGGCGCACGACAGTGGTTCTGCTCAGGCAAGCCTACCTATAACAAAAATTGTTCTCCATGTGTGTACCTTCATTTTCTCGTGAAAATGTGAAAGAGGAGTGAATGGGGCTTTTTGAGGCGCGTGTTGATCTTCGTTTCTATTATGATTATTATTTTTCACCCTTTCATTGAGTCCATTTCCTGCTTTTTGTGCCACATATTTAGCACTTAGAGGTTGGGGGGGGGGGGGGGGATTGCTGATGTGTAAGATGGAAAAGAAGAGGAAAGTGAGCCCCGAAACTGTCTGCATCAGGATGCGACACCTCAGCGGTAGCTCACAAGGGATGGGGGGTGAGGGGGGATTAAAAGGGTGGGAATAAAAGTGTAGAGAAAGAGACATGAGGAAGCCAGAGTGAGACGACATATCGAGGGAATAGGAGTAAAAATGAAACAAAACATTCGAACGCAAACACCCCGTACATCAACCGCCATTGAGCGCACCTAGTAGTTTGGCAAGTATGTATGAGTGATTCTTAAGAGGGAAAGGAAGATAAAATTGAGTCCCGTTACTGTCTGCGATTGAGCAAGTAGGCGCGCTCAGTGGCAGTTGGATGTACGGGTGTTTGTGTTAGAATGTTTTGTTGCGTTTTACTCCTTGTCGTTGCGCGGACGTGTATGCATATACCAACACTGCCGGTGGTCTCTCGTCGTCTTCGCCCATCTACGTAATGGTCGCAAATAAGCGACAACGCAAGGAGCAAGTTTTTTTGGCGTGGCAGTGCGCATTTGCCCTCGGTGATGCGAGGCGCTCTAGTGCGATGCGCGCTGTTGGCGTGAATGGTGGCGTCTCGCACTCCGTCGCGCCGCTTCGGGAAGCGACGAGCTACAGCGTCGATTGATGTGTTGCCTGGAAGGCGAAAGAAATGCGCAGCAGGCTGTATTGTACAGCGGTAGTGGTTTCGTTTCGGTGTACCTCTTTGCAGCCGCGAACTGCACGGTTGCCCGAAAATGAGCGCCAGCCAGCATCCTGGCGTACGCTTCCGCGCTCGCACGCGGACGGGTTCTCACGCTTCGGCCAATGGGGAGGGAGAGAGATGGGTCGTGCGGCGAAGCCGCTTTTGCCGATCTCCGGCAGGAGCGCAGTTTCGCTCCGTCAGTCGAGGTGATCGGACGCACGCAGCATGGCCCGAACTAAACAAACCGCGCGCAAGAGTACTGGAGGCAAGGCTCCGCGTAAGCAGCTTGCTACCAAGGCTGCTCGCAAGAGTGCCCTGCCACAGGCGGGGTGAAGAAACCTCACCGTTACAGGCCTGGAACCGTGGCCCTGCGTGAAATTCGCCGATAC
>NW_027465002.1:0-81000 GCF_043290135.1 Rhipicephalus microplus
GACGCTACCTAGCTTAAACTAACATAACCTTCGCACTTCTATCGTTAGAAAACTTTTTACTCGCTACTTTACAATGCTGTCTACAACATTACGACGGTTTCATGCGCTTTCACATTAGATATCTCAGTTCCCGACTTGTAATGGTGAAAAACACAACATCTCACTAAGTGACATTGTTTAATGCGGTTTTACGACGGTTCATATCTTAACCTAACCTAACAATTGAACTTGTATCTAAAAACGCTTTATTACACTGTTTCGTTCACAATTACATTATTTGCATAACCTCACAGTTTTTCACCTACTTATATCAGTACAGAACGCTGTATCTCGCTAAATGACATCGTTCTTTAAGGTTTCACGATGCTTGCATGCGCTTTAACGAGAATATCACAATATAGCAGTTTCGCACTTGTAACGGTACAACACGCAGTACCTGGCTAGTTCATGTCGTTTTGTGTCCTTTCACAATATTTCACCTATCGCAGTTTCGTAGTAGCAATAAAACAACACTATCTCGTTAGATGACGTCGTTTTTGGTGGTTTCACGACGCTGCCTAGCTTAAACATAACTCAACCTAACATATCCTTCGCACTTCTATCATTAGAAAACGTTTTACTCGCTACTATACATTGCTTTCTACAACATTACGACGGTTTCAAGCGCTTTCACATTAGATATCGCAGTTCCCGACTTGTAATGGTGAAAAACACTGCATCTCACTAAGTGACATTGTTTAATTCTGTTTTACGACGGTTCATATCTTAACCTAACCTAACCTTACCTAACCTAACCTAACTTAACCTAACCTAACCTAACCATCCTAACATAACCTAACCTAACCTAACCTAACGCAACCCAACCCACCCTAACCTAACCTAACCTAACCTAACCAAACACAAGCCAACCCAACCCAACCCAACATTACGACGGTTTCATGCGTTTTCACATTAGATATCATAGTTCCCGACTTGTAATGGTGAAAAACACTACATCTCACTAAGTGACATTGTTTAAGCGGTTTTACGACGGTTCATATCTTAACCTAACCTAACGATTGCACTTGCATATAAAAACGCTTTATTACACTGTTTCGTTCACAATTACATTATCTGCATAACTTCACAGTTTTTCACCTACTTATATCAGTACAGAACGCTGTATCTCGCTAAATGACATCGTTCTTTAAGGTTTCACGATGCTTGCATGCGCTTTAACGAGAATATCACAATATAGCAGTTTCGCACTTGTAACGGTACAACACGCAATATCTGGCTTGTTCATGCCGTTTTGTGTGCTTTCGCAACATTTCACCTATTGCAGTTTTGTACATGCCAGAAAACAACACTATCTCGTTAGATGACGTCCTTTTTGGTGGTTTCACGATGCTACCTAGCCTAAACTAACATAACTCGACCACCATAACCTTCGCACTTCTATCGTTAGAAAACGTTTTACTCGCTACTTTACAATGCTTTCTACAACATTACGACGGTTTCATGCGATTCAAAATAAGATATCGCAGTTCCCCACTTGTAATGATGAAAAAAACTGCATCTCACTAAGTGACATTGTTCAATGCGGTTTTACGACGGTTCATATCTTAACCTAACCTAACATTCGCACTTCTATCTGAAAACGCTCTATTACACTGTTTAGTTCACAATTACGATATTTGCATAACCTCACAGTGTTTCACCAACTTATTGCAGTACAGAATCCTGTATCTCGCTAAATGACATCGTTCTTCAAGGTTTCACGATGCTTGCATGCGCTTTAACGAGAATATCACAATATAGCAGTTTCGCGCTTGTAACGGTACAACACGCAGTATCTGGCTCGTTCATGCCGGTTTTTGTGCTTTCACATTTCACCTATTGCAGTTTCGTACATGCAATAAAACAACACAATCTCGTTAGATGACGTCCTTTTTGGTGGTTTCACGACGCTACCTAGCTTAAACTAACATAACTCAACCTAACATATCCTTCGCACTTCTATCGTTAGAAAACGTTTTACTCGCTACTTTACAATGCTCTCTACAACATTACGACGGTTTTATCCGCTTTCACATTAGATATCGCAGCTCCCGGCTTGTAATGGTGAAAAACACTGCATCTCACTAAGTGACATTGTTTAATGCTGTTTTACGACGGTTCATATCTTAACCTAACCTAACATTCGCACTTGTATCTAAAAACGCTCTATAACACTGTTGCGTTCACAATTACGATATTTGCATAACCGGCAGTTTTTCACCAACTTATTGCAGTACAGAACGCTGTATCTGGTTAAATGACATCGTTCTTTGAGGTTACACGATTCTTGCATGCGCTTTAACGAGAATATCACAATATAGCAGTTTCTCACTTGTAACGGTACAACACGCAGTATCTGGCTTGTTCATGCCGTTTTATGTGCTTACAACATTTCACCTATTGCAGTTTCGTACATGCAATAAAACAACACTATCTCGTTATATGACGTCGTTTTTGGTGGTTTCACGACGCTGCCTAGCTTAAACTAACATAACTCAACCTAAGATAACCTTCGCACTTCTATCGTTAGAAAACGTTTGACTCGCTACTCTACATTGCTTTCTACAACAATACGACGGTTTCAAGCGCTTTCACATTAGATATCGCAGTTCCCGACTTGTAATGGTGAAAAACACTGCATCTCACTAAGTGACATTGTTTAATGCTGTTTTACGACGGTTTATATATTAACCTTACCTAACCTTACCTAACCTAACCTAACCATCCTAACATAACCTAACCTTACCTAACCTAACGCAACCCAACCCAACCTAACGACGGTTGCAAGCGCTTTCACAATAGATATCGCAATTCCCGACTTGTAATGGTGAAAAACACTGCATTTCACTAAGTGACATTGTTTAATGCTGTTTTACGACGGTTCATATCTTAGCCTAACCTAACATTCGCACTTGTATCTAAAAACGCTCTATAAAACTGTTTCGTTCACAATTACGATATTTGCATAACCGCCAGTTTTTCACCAACTTATTGCAGTACAGAACGCTGTATCTGGCTAAATGACATCGTTCTTTGAGGTTACACGATTCTTGCATGCGCTTTAACGAGAATATCACAATATAGCAGTTTCTCACTTGTAACGGTACAACACGCAGTATCTGGCTTGTTCATGCCGGTTTGTGTGCTTTCACAACATTTCACTTATTGCAGTTTCGTTCATGCAATAAAACAACACAATCTCGTTAGATGACGTCCTTTTTGGTGGTTTCACGACGCTACCTAGCTTAAACTAACATAACTCAACCTAACATATCCTTCGCACTTCTATCGTTAGAAAACGTTTTACTCGCTACTTTACAATGCTCTCTACAACATTACGACATTTTATCCGCTTTCACATTAGATATCGCAGTTCCCGGCTTGTAATGGTGAAAAACACTGCATCTCACTAAGTGACATTGTTTAATGCTGTTTTACGACGGTTCATATCTTAACCTAACCTAACATTCGCACTTGTATCTAAAAACGCTCTATTACACTGTATCGTTCACATTCAAGATATTTGCATGAACTCACATTTTTTGACCAACCTATTACAGTACAGAACGCTGTATCTCGCTAAATGACAACGTTCTTTAAGGTTTCACGATGCTTGCATGCGCTTTAACTAGAATATCATAATATAGCAGTTTCGCACTTGTAACGGTACAACACGCAGTACCTGGCTACTTCATGTCGTTTTGTGTCCTTTAGCATTATTTCACCTATCGCAGTTTCGTAGTCGCAATAAAACAACACAATCTCGTTAGATGACGTCCTTTTTGGTGGTTTCACGACGCTACCTAGCTTATACTAACATAACTCAACCTAACATATCCTTCGCACTTCTATCGTTAGAAAACGTTTTACTCACTACTTTACAATGCTCTCTACAACATTACGACGGTTTTATCCGCTTTCACATTAGATATCGCAGCTCCCGGCTTGTAATGGTGAAAAACACTGCATCTCACTAAGTGACATTGTTTAATGCTGTTTTACGACGGTTCATATCTTAACCTAACCTAACATTCGCACTTGTATCTAAAAACGCTCTATAACACTGTTGCGTTCACAATTACGATATTTGCATAACCGCACAGTTTTTCACCAACTTATTGCAGTACAGAACGCTGTATCTGGCTAAATGACATCGTTCTTTGAGGTTACACGATGCTTGCATGCGCTTTAACGAGAATATCACAATATAGCAGTTTCTCACTTGTAACGGTACAACACGCAGTATCTGGCTTGTTCATGCCGTTTTATGTGCTTTCACAACATTTCACCTAATGCAGTTTCGTACATGCAATAAAACAACACTATCTCGTTAGATGACGTCGTTTTTGATGGTTTCACGACGCTGCCTAGCTTAAACTAACATAACTCAACCTAACATAACCTTCGCACTTCTCTCGTTAGAAAACGTTTTACTCGCTACTATACATTGCTTTCTACAACATTACGACGGCTTCAAGCGCTTTCACACTAGATATCGCAGTTCCCGACTTGTAATGGTGAAAAACACTGCATCTCACTAAGTGACATTGTTTAATGCTGTTTCACGACGGTTCATATCTTAACCTAACCTAACCTTACCTAACCTAACCTAACTTAACCTAACTAACCTAATCATTCTAACATAACCTAACCTAACCTATCCTAACGCAACCCAACCCAACCTACCCTAACCTAACCTAACCTAACCTAAGCAAACCCAACCCAACCCAACCTAACGACGGTTGCAAGCGCTTTCACGATATCGCAGTTCCCGACTTGTAATGGTGAAAAACACTGCATTTCACTAAGTGACATTGTTTAATGCGGTTTTACGACGGTTCATATCTTAACCTAGCCTAACATTCGTACTTGATCTAAAACGCTCTATTACACTGTTTCGTTCACAATTACGATATATGCATAACCTCAGTTTTTCACCAACTTATTGCAGTACACAACGCTGTATCTCGCTAAATGACATCGTTCTTTAAGGTTTCACGATGCTTGCAGGCGCTTAACCAAGAATATAACAATATAGCAGTTTCGCACTTGTAACGGTACAACACGCAGTATTTGGCTTGTTCATGCCGTTTTGTGTGCTTTCACAACATTTCACCTATCGCAGTTTTGTACTTGCAATAAAACAACACTATCTCGTTAGATGACGTTCTTTTTGATGGTTTCAGGACGCTACCTAGCTTAAACTAACATAACCTTCGCACTTCTATCGTTAGAAAACTTTTTACTCGCTACTTTACAATGCTGTCTACAACATTACGACGGTTTCATGCGCTTTCACATTAGATATCTCAGTTCCCGACTTGTAATGGTGAAAAACACAACATCTCACTAAGTGACATTGTTTAATGCGGTTTTACGACGGTTCATATCTTAACCTAACCTAACAATTGAACTTGTATCTAAAAACGCTTTATTACACTGTTTCGTTCACAATTACATTATTTGCATAACCTCACAGTTTTTCACCTACTTATATCAGTACAGAACGCTGTATCTCGCTAAATGACATCGTTCTTTAAGGTTTCACGATGCTTGCATGCGCTTTAACGAGAATATCACAATATAGCAGTTTCGCACTTGTAACGGTACAACACGCAGTACCTGGCTAGTTCATGTCGTTTTGTGTCCTTTCACAATATTTCACCTATCGCAGTTTCGTAGTAGCAATAAAACAACACTATCTCGTTAGATGACGTCGTTTTTGGTGGTTTCACGACGCTGCCTAGCTTAAACTAACATAACTCAACCTAACATATCCTTCGCACTTCTATCATTAGAAAACGTTTTACTCGCTACTATACATTGCTTTCTACAACATTACGACGGTTTCAAGCGCTTTCACATTAGATATCGCAGTTCCCGACTTGTAATGGTGAAAAACACTGCATCTCACTAAGTGACATTGTTTAATTCTGTTTTACGACGGTTCATATCTTAACCTAACCTAACCTTACCTAACCTAACCTAACTTAACCTAACCTAACCTAACCATCCTAACATAACCTAACCTAACCTAACCTAACGCAACCCAACCCACCCTAACCTAACCTAACCTAACCTAACCAAACACAAGCCAACCCAACCCAACCCAACATTACGACGGTTTCATGCGTTTTCACATTAGATATCATAGTTCCCGACTTGTAATGGTGAAAAACACTACATCTCACTAAGTGACATTGTTTAAGCGGTTTTACGACGGTTCATATCTTAACCTAACCTAACGATTGCACTTGCATATAAAAACGCTTTATTACACTGTTTCGTTCACAATTACATTATCTGCATAACTTCACAGTTTTTCACCTACTTATATCAGTACAGAACGCTGTATCTCGCTAAATGACATCGTTCTTTAAGGTTTCACGATGCTTGCATGCGCTTTAACGAGAATATCACAATATAGCAGTTTCGCACTTGTAACGGTACAACACGCAATATCTGGCTTGTTCATGCCGTTTTGTGTGCTTTCGCAACATTTCACCTATTGCAGTTTTGTACATGCCAGAAAACAACACTATCTCGTTAGATGACGTCCTTTTTGGTGGTTTCACGATGCTACCTAGCCTAAACTAACATAACTCGACCACCATAACCTTCGCACTTCTATCGTTAGAAAACGTTTTACTCGCTACTTTACAATGCTTTCTACAACATTACGACGGTTTCATGCGATTTAAAATAAGATATCGCAGTTCCCCACTTGTAATGATGAAAAAAACTGCATCTCACTAAGTGACATTGTTCAATGCGGTTTTACGACGGTTCATATCTTAACCTAACCTAACATTCGCACTTCTATCTGAAAACGCTCTATTACACTGTTTAGTTCACAATTACGATATTTGCATAACCTCACAGTGTTTCACCAACTTATTGCAGTACAGAATCCTGTATCTCGCTAAATGACATCGTTCTTCAAGGTTTCACGATGCTTGCATGCGCTTTAACGAGAATATCACAATATAGCAGTTTCGCGCTTGTAACGGTACAACACGCAGTATCTGGCTCGTTCATGCCGGTTTTTGTGCTTTCACATTTCACCTATTGCAGTTTCGTACATGCAATAAAACAACACAATCTCGTTAGATGACGTCCTTTTTGGTGGTTTCACGACGCTACCTAGCTTAAACTAACATAACTCAACCTAACATATCCTTCGCACTTCTATCGTTAGAAAACGTTTTACTCGCTACTTTACAATGCTCTCTACAACATTACGACATTTTATCCGCTTTCACATTAGATATCGCAGTTCCCGGCTTGTAATGGTGAAAAACACTGCATCTCACTAAGTGACATTGTTTAATGCTGTTTTACGACGGTTCATATCTTAACCTAACCTAACATTCGCACTTGTATCTAAAAACGCTCTATTACACTGTATCGTTCACATTCAAGATATTTGCATGAACTCACATTTTTTGACCAACCTATTACAGTACAGAACGCTGTATCTCGCTAAATGACAACGTTCTTTAAGGTTTCACGATGCTTGCATGCGCTTTAACTAGAATATCATAATATAGCAGTTTCGCACTTGTAACGGTACAACACGCAGTACCTGGCTACTTCATGTCGTTTTGTGTCCTTTAGCATTATTTCACCTATCGCAGTTTCGTAGTCGCAATAAAACAACACAATCTCGTTAGATGACGTCCTTTTTGGTGGTTTCACGACGCTACCTAGCTTATACTAACATAACTCAACCTAACATATCCTTCGCACTTCTATCGTTAGAAAACGTTTTACTCACTACTTTACAATGCTCTCTACAACATTACGACGGTTTTATCCGCTTTCACATTAGATATCGCAGCTCCCGGCTTGTAATGGTGAAAAACACTGCATCTCACTAAGTGACATTGTTTAATGCTGTTTTACGACGGTTCATATCTTAACCTAACCTAACATTCGCACTTGTATCTAAAAACGCTCTATAACACTGTTGCGTTCACAATTACGATATTTGCATAACCGCACAGTTTTTCACCAACCTATTGCAGTACAGAACGCTGTATCTCGCTAAATGACATCGTTCTTTAAGGTTTCACGATGCTTGCAAGCGCTTTAACGACAATATCACAATATAGCAGTTTCTCACTTGTAACGGTACAACACGCAGTATCTGGCTTGTTCATGCCGGTTTGTGTGCTTTCACCACATTTCACTTATTGCAGTTTCGTACATGCAATAAAACAACACAATCTCGTTAGATGACGTCCTTTTTGGTGGTTTCACGACGCTGCCTAGCTTAAACTAACAACTCAACCTAACATAACCTTCGCACTTCTATCGTTAGAAAACGTTTGACTCGCTACTCTACATTGCTTTGTACAACATTACGACGGTTTCAAGCGCTTTCACATTAGATATCGCAGTTCCCGACTTGTAATGGTGAAAAACACTGCATCTCACTAAGTAACATTGTTTAATGCTGTTTTACGACGGTTCATATCTTAACCTAACCTAACCTAACCTTACCTAACCTAACCTAACAACCTAACCTAACCATCCTAACATAACCTAACCTATTCTAACCTAACGCAACCCAACCTACCCTAACCTAACCCAACCCAACCCAACCCAACCCAAACCAACCCAACCCAAATCAACCCAACCCAACCCAACCCAACCCAACCTAACGACGGTTGCAAGCGCTTTCACAATAGATATCGCAATTCCCGACTTGTAATGGTGAAAAACACTGCATTTCACTAAGTGACATTGTTTAATGCGGTTTTACGACGGTTCATATCCTAACCTAGCCTAACATTCGCACTTTATCTAAAAACGCTCTATAACACTGTTTCGTTCACAATTACGATATTTGCATAACCGCACAGTTTTTCACCAACTTATTGCAGTACAGAACGCTGTATCTGGCTAAATGACATCGTTCTTTGAGGTTACACTATGCTTGCATGCGCTTTAACGAGAATATCACAATATAGCAGTTTCTCACTTGTAACGGTACAACACGCAGTATCTGGCTTGTTCATGGCGTTTTATGTGCTTTCACAACATTTCACCTATTGCAGTTTCGTACATGCAATAAAACAACACTATCTCGTTAGATGACGTCGTTTTTGGTGGTTTCACGATGCTGCCTAGCTTAAACTAACATAACTCAACCTAACATAACCTTCGCACTTCTATCGTTAGAAAACGTTTGACTCGCTATTCTACATTGCTTTCTACAACATTACGACGGTTTCAAGCGCTTTCACATTAGATATCGCAGTTCCCGACTTGTAATGGTAAAAAACACTGCATCTCACTAAGTGACATTGTTTAATGCTGTTTTACGACGGTTCATATATTAACCTAACCTAACCTTACCTAACTTAACCTAACCTAACCTAACCATCCTAACATAACCTAACCTAACCTAACCTAACGCAACCCAACCCAACCTAACGACGGTTGCAAGCGCTTTCACAATAGATATCGCAGTTCTCGACTTGTAATGGTGAAAAACACTGCATTTCACTAAGTGACATTGTTTAATGCGGTTTTACGACGGTTCATATCTTAACCTAACCTAACATTCGCACTTGATCTAAAACGCTCTATTACACTGTTTCGTTCACAATTACGATATATGCATAACGTCACAGTGTTTCACCAACTTATTGCAGTACAGAATGCGGTATCTCGCTAAATGACATCGTTCTTCAAGGTTTCACGATGCTTGCATGCGCTTTAACGAGAATATCACAATATAGCAGTTTCGCACTTGTAACGGTACATTACGCAGTATTTGGCTCGTTCATGCCGGTTTGTGTGCTTTCACAACATTTCACCTATTGCAGTTTCGTACATGCAATAAAACAACACAATCTCGTTAGATGACGTCCTTTTTGGTGGTTTCACGACGCTACCTAGCTTAAACTAACATAACTCAACCTAACATCCTTCGCACGTCTATCGTTAGAAAACGTTTTACTCGCTACTTTACAATGCTCTCTACAACATTACGACGGTTTTATGCGCTTTCACATTAGATATCGCAGTTCCCGGCTTGTAATGGTGAAAAACACTGCATCTCACTAAGTGACATTGTTTAATGCGGTTTTACGACGGTTCATATCCTAACCTAGCCTAACATTCGCACTTGTATCTAAAAACGCTCTATAACACTGTTTCGTTCACAATTACGATATTTGCATAACCGCACAGTTTTTCACCAACCTATTGCAGTACAGAACGCTGTATCTCGCTAAATGTCATCGTTCTTTGAGGTTTCACGATGCTTGCATGCGCTTTAACGACAATATCACAATATAGCAGTTTCTCACTTGTAACGGTACAACACGCAGTATCTGGCTTGTTCATGCCGGTTTGTGTGCTTTCACCACATTTCACTTATTGCAGTTTCGTACATGCAATAAAACAACACAATCTCGTTCGATGACGTCCTTTTTGGTGGTTTCACGACGCTGCCTAGCTTAAACAACTCAACCTAACATAACCTTCGCACTTCTATCGTTAGAAAACGTTTGACTCGCTGCTCTCTATTGCTTTCTACAACATTACGACGGTTTCAAGCGCTTTCACATTAGATATCGCAGTTCCCGACTTGTAATGGTGAAAAACACTGCATCTCACTAAGTAACATTGTTTAATGCTGTTTTACGACGGTTCATATCTTAACCTAACCTAACCTAACCTTACCTAACCTAACCTAACTTAACCTAACCTAACTTAACCTAACCTAACCTAACCATCCTAACATAACCTAACCTAACCTACCCTAACCTAACCCAACCCAACCCAACCCAACCCAACCCAACCCAAACCAACCCAACCCAAATCAACCCAACCCAACCCAACCCAACCCAACCTAACGACGGTTGCAAGCGCTTTCACAATATATATCGCAATTCCCGACTTGTAATGGTGAAAAACACTGCATTTCACTAAGTGACATTGTTTAATGCGGTTTTACGACGGTTCATATCCTAACCTAGCCTAACATTCGCACTTTATCTAAAAACGCTCTATAACACTGTTTCGTTCACAATTACGATATTTGCATAACCGCACAGTTTTTCACCAACTTATTGCAGTACAGAACGCTGTATCTGGCTAAATGACATCGTTCTTCAAGGTTTCACGATGCTTGCATGCGCTTTAACGAGAATATCACAATATAGCAGTTTCGCACTTGTAACGGTACATTACGCAGTATTTGGCTCGTTCATGCCGGTTTGTGTGCTTTCACAACATTGCACCTATTGCAGTTTCGTACATGCAATAAAACAACACAATCTCGTTAGATGACGTCCTTTTTGGTGGTTTCACGACGCTACCTAGCTTAAACTAACATAACTCAACCTAACATATCCTTCGCACTTCTATCGTTAGAAAACGTTTTACTCGCTACATTACAATGCTCTCTACAACATTACGTCGGTCTTATGCGCTTTCTCATTAGATATCGCAGTTCCCGACTTGTAATGGTGAAAAACACTGCATCTCACTAAGTGACATTGTTTAATGCTGTTTTACGACGGTTCATATATTAACCTAACCTAACCTTACCTAACTTAACCTAACCTAACCTAACCATCCTAACATAACCTAACCTAACCTAACCTAACGCAACCCAACCCAACCTAACGACGGTTGCAAGCGCTTTCACAATAGATATCGCAGTTCTCGACTTGTAATGGTGAAAAACACTGCATTTCACTAAGTGACATTGTTTAATGCGGTTTTACGACGGTTCATATCTTAACCTAACCTAACATTCGCACTTGATCTAAAACGCTCTATTACACTGTTTCGTTCACAATTACGATATATGCGTAACCTCACAGTGTTTCACCAACTTATTGCAGTACAGAATGCGGTATCTCGCTAAATGACATCGTTCTTCAAGGTTTCACGATGCTTGCATGCGCTTTAACGAGAATATCACAATATAGCAGTTTCTCACTTGTAACGGTACAACACGCAGTATCTGGCTTGTTCATGCCGTTTTATGTGCTTTCACATTTCACCTATTGCAGTTTCGTACATGCAATAAAACCACACTATCTCGTTAGATGACGTCGTTTTTGGTGGTTTCACGATGCTGCCTAGCTTAAACTAACATAACTCAACCTAACATAACCCTCGCACTTCTATCGTTAGAAAACGTTTGACTCGCTATTCTACATTGCTTTCTACAACATTACGACGGTTTCAAGCGCTTTCACAATAGATATCACAGTTCCCAACTTGTAATGGTGAAAAACACTGCATCTCACTAAGTGACATTGTTTAATGCTGTTTTACGACGGTTCATATCTTAACCTAACCTAACCTAACCTTACCTAACCTAACTTAACCTAACCTAACTTAACCTAACCTAACCTAACCATCCTAACATAACCTAACCTAACCTAACCTAACGCAACCCAACCTACCCTAACCTAACCCAACCCAACCCAACCCAAACCAACCCAAACCAACCCAACCCAAATCAACCCAACCTAACGACGGTTGCAAGCGCTTTCACAATAGATATCGCAATTCCCGACTTGTAATGGTGAAAAACACTGCATTTCACTAAGTGACATTGTTTAATGCGGTTTTACGACGGTTCATATCCTAACCTAGCCTAACATTCGCATTTTATCTAAAAACGCTCTATTACACTGTTTCGTTCATATTTAAGATATTTGCATGACCTCACAGTTTTTGACCAACTTATTGCAGTATAGAACGCTGTATCTCGCTAAATGACATCGTTCTTTAAGGTTTCACGATGCTTGCATGCGCTTTAACGAGAATATCACAATATAGCAGTTTCGCACTTGTAACGGAACAACACGCAGTACCTGGCTAGTTCATGCCATTTCGTGTCCTTTCACAATATTTCACCTATCGCAGTTTCGTAGTCGCAATAAAACAACACAATCTCGTTAGATGACGTCCTTTTTGGTGGTTTCACGACGCTACCTAGCTTAAACTAATAACTCAACCTAACATATCCTTCGCACGTCTATCGTTAGAAAACGTTTTACTCGCTACTTTACAATGCTCTCTACAACATTACGACGGTTTTATGCGCTTTCACATTAGATATCGCAGTTCCCGGCTTGTAATGGTGAAAAACACTGCATCTCACTAAGTGACATTGTTTAATGCGGTTTTACGACGGTTCATATCCTAACCTAGCCTAACATTCGCACTTTATCTAAAAACGCTCTATAACACTGTTTCGTTCACAATTACGATATTTGCATACCCGCACTGTTTTTCACCAACTTATTGCAGTACAGAACGCTGTATCTCGCTAAATGACATCGTTCTTTAAGGTTTCACGATGCTTGCATGCGCTTTAACGAGAATATCACAATATAGCAGTTTCTCACTTGTAACGGTACAACACGCAGTATCTGGCTTGTTCATGCCGTTTTATGTGCTTTCACATTTCACCTATTGCAGTTTCGTACATGCAATAAAACCACACTATCTCGTTAGATGACGTCGTTTTTGGTGGTTTCACGATGCTACCTAGCCTAAAGTAACATAACTCAACCTAACATATCCTTCGCACGTCTATCGTTAGAAAACGTTTTACTCGCTACTTTACAATGCTCTCTACAACATTACGACGGTTTTATGCGCTTTCACATTAGATATCGCAGTTCCCGGCTTGTAATGGTGAAAAACACTGCATCTCACAAAGTGACATTGTTTAATGCGGTTTTACGACGGCTCATATCTTAACCTAACCGAACATTCGCACTTGTATCTAAAAACGCTCTATAACACTGTTTCGTTCACAATTACGATATTTGCATAACCGCAGTTTTTCACCAACCTATTGCAGTACAGAACGCTGTATCTCGCTAAATGACATCGTTCTTTGAGGTTTCACGATGCTTGCATGCGCTTTAACGACAATATCACAATATAGCAGTTTCTCACTTGTAACAGTACAACACGCAGTATCTGGCTTGTTCATGCCGGTTTGTGTGCTTTCACCACATTTCACTTATTGCAGTTTCGTACATGCAATAAAACAACACAATCTCGTTCGATGACGTCCTTTTTGGTGGTTTCACGACGCTGCCTAGCTTAAACAACTCAACCTAACATAACCTTCGCACTTCTATCGTTAGAAAACGTTTGACTCGCTGCTCTCTATTGCTTTCTACAACATTACGACGGTTTCAAGCGCTTTCACATTAGATATCGCAGTTCCCGACTTGTAATGGTGAAAAACACTGCATCTCACTAAGTTACATTGTTTAATGCTGTTTTACGACGGTTCATATCTTAACCTAACCTAACCTAACCTTACCTAACCTAACCTTACCTAACCTAACCTAACTTAACCTAACCTAACTTAACCTAACCTAACCTAACCATCCTAACATAACCTAACCTAACCTACCCTAACGCAACCCAACCTACCCTAACCTAACCTAACCCAACCCAACCCAACCCAACCCAAACCAACCCAACCCAAATCAACCCAACCCAACCCAACCCAACCCAACCCAACCTAACGACGGTTGCAAGCGCTTTCACAATATATATCGCAATTCCCGACTTGTAATGGTGAAAAACACTGCATTTCACTAAGTGACATTGTTTAATGCGGTTTTACGACGGTTCATATCCTAACCTAGCCTAACATTCGCACTTTATCTAAAAACGCTCTATAACACTGTTTCGTTCACAATTACGATATTTGCATAACCGCACAGTTTTTCACCAACTTATTGCAGTACAGAACGCTGTATCTGGCTAAATAACATCGTTCTTCAAGGTTTCACGATGCTTGCATGCGCTTTAACGAGAATATCACAATATAGCAGTTTCGCACTTGTAACGGTACATTACGCAGTATTTGGCTCGTTCATGCCGGTTTGTGTGCTTTCACAACATTGCACCTATTGCAGTTTCGTACATGCAATAAAACAACACAATCTCGTTAGATGACGTCCTTTTTGGTGGTTTCACGACGCTACCTAGCTTAAACTAACATAACTCAACCTAACATATCCTTCGCACTTCTATCGTTAGAAAACGTTTTACTAGCTACATTACAATGCTCTCTACAACATTACGTCGGTCTTATGCGCTTTCTCATTAGATATCGCAGTTCCCGACTTGTAATGGTGAAAAACACTGCATCTCACTAAGTGACATTGTTTAATGCTGTTTTACGACGGTTCATATATTAACCTAACCTAACCTTACCTAACTTAACCTAACCTAACCTAACCATCCTAACATAACCTAACCTAACCTAACCTAACGCAACCCAACCCAACCTAACGACGGTTGCAAGCGCTTTCACAATAGATATCGCAATTCTCGACTTGTAATGGTGAAAAACACTGCATTTCACTAAGTGACATTGTTTAATGCGGTTTTACGACGGTTCATATCTTAACCTAACCTAACATTCGCACTTGATCTAAAACGCTCTATTACACTGTTTCGTTCACAATTACGATATATGCATAACCTCACAGTGTTTCACTAACTTATTGCAGTACAGAATGCGGTATCTCGCTAAATGACATCGTTCTTCAAGGTTTCACGATGCTTGCATGCGCTTTAACGAGAATATCACAATATAGCAGTTTCGCACTTGTAACGGTACATTACGCAGTATTTGGCTAGTTCATGCCGGTTTGTGTGCTTTCACAACATTGCACCTATTGCAGTTTCGTACATGCAATAAAACAAAACAATCTCGTTAGATGACGTCCTTTTTGGTGGTTTCACGACGCTACCTAGCTTAAACTAACATAACTCAACCTAACATATCCTTCGCACTTCTATCGTTAGAAAACGTTTTACTCGCTACATTACAATGCTCTCTACAACATTACGTCGGTCTTATGCGCTTTCTCATTAGATATCGCAGTTCCCGACTTGTAATGGTGAAAAACACTGCATCTCACTAAGTGACATTGTTTAATGCGGTTTTACGACGGTTCATATCTTAACCTAACCTAACATTCGCACTTGTATCTAAAACGCTCTATAACACTGTTTCGTTCACAATTACGATATTTGCATAACCGCACAGTTTTTCACCAACCTATTGCAGTACAGAACGCTGTATCTCGCTCAATGACATCGTTCTTTGAGGTTTCACGATGCTTGCATGCGCTTTAACGAGAATATCACAATATAGCAGTTTCTCTCTTGTAACGGTACAACACGCAGTATCTGGCTTGTTCATGCCGGTTTGTGTGCTTTCACCACATTTCACTTATTGCAGTTTCGTACATGCAATAAAACAACACAATCTCGTTAGATGACGTCCTTTTTGGTGGTTTCACGACGCTGCCTAGCTTAAACTAACAACTCAACCTAACGTAACCTTCGCACTTCTATCGTTAGAAAACGTTTGACTCGCTACATTACAATGCTCTCTACAACATTACGTCGGTCTTATGCGCTTTCTCATTAGATATCGCAGTTCCCGACTTGTAATGGTGAAAAACACTGCATCTCACTAAGTGACATTGTTTAATGCGGTTTTACGACGGTTCATATCTTATTCTAACCTAACATTCGCACTTGTATCTAAAAACGCTCCATTACACTCTTTCGTTCATATTTAAGATATTTGCATGACCTCACAGTTTTTGACCAACTTATTGCAGTACAGAACGCTGTATCTCGCTAAATGACATCGTTCTTTAAGGTTTCACGATGCTTGCATGCGCTTTAACGAGAATATCACAATATAGCAGTTTCGCACTTGTAACGGTACAACACGCAGTACCTGGCTAGTTCATGCCATTTCGTGTCCTTTCACAATATTTCACCTATCGCAGTTTCGTAGTCGCAATAAAACAACACAATCTCGTTAGATGACGTCCTTTTTGGTGGTTTCACGACGCTACCTAGCTTAAACTAACATAACTCAACCTAACATATCCTTCGCACGTCTATCGTTAGAAAACGTTTTACTCGCTACTTTACAATGCTCTCTACAACATTACGACGGTTTTATGCGCTTTCACATTAGATATCGCAGTTCCCGGCTTGTAATGGTGAAAAACACTGCATCTCACTAAGTGACATTGTTTAATGCGGTTTTACGACGGTTCATATTTTAACCTAACCTAACCTAACCTTACCTAACCTAACTTAACCTAACCTAACTTAACCTAACCTAACCTAACCATCCTAACATAACCTAACCTAACCTAACCTAACGCAACCCAACCTACCCTAACCTACCCTAACCTAACCCAACCCAACCCAACCCAAACCAACCCAAACCAACCCAAACCAACCCAAACCAACCCAACCCAAATCAACCCAACCTAACGACGGTTGCAAGCGCTTTCACAATAGATATCGCAATTCCCGACTTGTAATGGTGAAAAACACTGCATTTCACTAAGTGACATTGTTTATTGCGGTTTTACGACGGTTCATATCCTAACCTAGCCTAACATTCGCACTTTATCTAAAAACGCTCTATTACACTGTTTCGTTCACAATTACGATATTTGCATAACCTCACAGTGTTTCACCAACTTATTGCAGTACAGAATGCTGTATCTCGCTAAATGACATCGTTCTTCAAGGTTTCACGATGCTTGCATGCGCTTTAACGAGAATATCACAATATAGCAGTTTCGCACTTGTAACGGTACAACACGCAGTATCTGGCTCGTTCATGCCGATTTGTGTGCTTTCACAACATTTCACCTATTGCAGTTTCGTACATGCAATAAAACAACACAATCTCGTTAGATGACGTCCTTTTTGGTGGTTTCACGACGCTGCCTAGCTTAAACTAACATAACTCAACCTAACATAACCTTCGCACTTCTATCGTTAGAAAACGTTTTACTCGCTACTTTACAATGCTCTCTACAACATTACGACGGTTTTATGCGCTTTCTCATTAGATATCGCAGTTCCCGACTTGTAATGGTGAAAAACACTGCATCTCACTAAGTGACATTGTTTAATGCTGTTTTACGACGGTTCATATCTTAACCTAACCTAACATTCGCACTTGTATCTAAAAACGCTCTATAACACTGTTTCGTTCAAAATTACGATATTTGCATAACCGCACAGTTTTTCACCAACTTATTGCAGTACAGAACGCTGTATCTGGCTAAATGACATCGTTCTTTGAGGTTACACGATGCTTGCATGCGCTTTAACGAGAATATCACAATATAGCAGTTTCTCACTTGTAACGGTACAACACGCAGTATCTGGCTAGTTCATGCCGTTTTATGTGCTTTCAGAACATTTCACCTATTGCAGTTTCGTACATGCAATAAAACAACACTATCTGGTTAGATGACGTCCTTTTTTGTGGTTTCACGATGCTACCTAGCCTAAAGTAACATAACTCAACCTAACATTACCTTCGCACTTCTATCGTTAGAAAACGTTTTACTCGCTACTTTACAATGCTCTCTACAACACTACGACGTTTTAATGCGCTTTCACAATAGATATCGCAGTTCCCGACTTGTAATGGTGAAAAACACTGCATCTCACTAAGTGACATTGTTTAATGCGGTTTTACGACGGTTCATATCTTAACCTAACCTAACATTCGCACTTGTATCTAAAAACGCTCTATTACACTGTTTCGTTCACATTTAAGATATTTGCATGAACTCACATTTTTTGACCAACCTATTACTGTACAGAACGCTGTATCTCCCTAAATGACATCGTTCTTTGAGGTTTCACGATGCTTGCATGCGCTTTAACGACAATATCACAATATAGCAGTTTCGCACTTGTAACGGTACATTACGCAGTATTTGGCTCGTTCATGCCGGTTTGTGTGCTTTCACAACATTGCACCTATTGCAGTTTCGTACATGCAATAAAACAACACAATCTCGTTAGATGACGTCCTTTTTGGTGGTTTCACGACGCTACCTAGCTTTAACATAACAACCTATCCTTCGCACTTCTATCGTTAGAAAACGTTTTACTCGCTACATTACAATGCTCTCTACAACATTACGTCGGTCTTATGCGCTTTCTCATTAGATATCGCAGTTCCCGACTTGTAATGGTGAAAAACACTGCATCTCACTAAGTGACATTGTTTAATGCGGTTTTACGACGGTTCATATTTTAACCTAACCTAACCTAACCTTACCTAACCTAACTTAACCTAACCTAACTTAACCTAACCTAACCTAACCATCCTAACATAACCTAACCTAACCTAACCTAACGCAACCCAACCTACCCTAACCTACCCTAACCTAACCCAACCCAACCCAACCCAAACCAACCCAAACCAACCCAAACCAACCCAAACCAACCCAACCCAAATCAACCCAACCTAACGACGGTTGCAAGCGCTTTCACAATAGATATCGCAATTCCCGACTTGTAATGGTGAAAAACACTGCATTTCACTAAGTGACATTGTTTATTGCGGTTTTACGACGGTTCATATCCTAACCTAGCCTAACATTCGCACTTTATCTAAAAACGCTCTATTACACTGTTTCGTTCACAATTACGATATTTGCATAACCGCACAGTTTTTCACCAACTTATTGCAGTACAGAACGCTGTATCTGGCTAAATGACATCGTTCTTTGAGGTTACACGATGCTTGCATGCGCTTTAACGAGAATATCACAATATAGCAGTTTCTCACTTGTAACGGTACAACACGCAGTATCTGGCTTGTTCATGCCGTTTTATGTGCTTTCACAACATTTCACCTATTGCAGTTTCGTACATGCAATAAAACAACACTATGTCGTTAGATGACGTCCTTTTTTGTGGTTTCACGATGCTACCTAGCCTAAAGTAACATAACTCAACCTAACATATCCTTCGCACGTCTATCGTTAGAAAACGTTTTACTCGCTACTTTACAATGCTCTCTACAACATTTCGACGGTTTTATGCGCTTTCACATTAGATATCGCAGTTCCCGGCTTGTAATGGTGAAAAACACTGCATCTCACTAAGTGACATTGTTTAATGCGGTTTTACGACGGCTCATATCTTAACCTAACCTAACAATCGCACTTCTATCTAAAAACGCTCTATTGCACTGTTTCGTTCACAATTACGATATTTGCATAACCTCACAGTGTTTCACCAACTTATTGCAGTACAGAATGCTGTATCTCGCTAAATGACATCGTTCTTCAAGGTTTCACGATGCTTGCATGCGCTTTAACGAGAATATCACAATATAGCAGTTTCGCACTTGTAACGGTACAACACGCAGTATCTGGCTCGTTCATGCCGATTTGTGTGCTTTCACAACATTTCACCTATTGCAGTTTCGTACATGCAATAAAACAACACAATCTCGTTAGATGACGTCCTTTTTGGTGGTTTTACGACGCTGCCTAGCTTAAACAACTCAACCTAACATAACCTTCGCACTTCTATCGTTAGAAAACGTTTTACTCGCTACTTTACAATGCTCTCTACAACATTACGACGGTTTTATGCGCTTTCTCATTAGATATCGCAGTTCCCGACTTGTAATGGTGAAAAACACTGCATCTCACTAAGTGACATTGTTTAATGCTGTTTTACGACGGTTCATATCTTAACCTAACCTAACATTCGCACTTGTATCTAAAAACGCTCTATAACACTGTTTCGTTCAAAATTACGATATTTGCATAACCGCACAGTTTTTCACCAACTTATTGCAGTACAGAACGCTGTATCTGGCTAAATGACATCGTTCTTTGAGGTTACACGATGCTTGCATGCGCTTTAACGAGAATATCACAATATAGCAGTTTCTCACTTGTAACGGTACAACACGCAGTATCTGGCTAGTTCATGCCGTTTTATGTGCTTTCAGAACATTTCACCTATTGCAGTTTCGTACATGCAATAAAACAACACTATCTGGTTAGATGACGTCCTTTTTTGTGGTTTCACGATGCTACCTAGCCTAAAGTAACATAACTCAACCTAACATTACCTTCGCACTTCTATCGTTAGAAAACGTTTTACTCGCTACTTTACAATGCTCTCTACAACACTACGACGTTTTAATGCGCTTTCACAATAGATATCGCAGTTCCCGACTTGTAATGGTGAAAAACACTGCATCTCACTAAGTGACATTGTTTAATGCGGTTTTACGACGGTTCATATCTTAACCTAACCTAACATTCGCACTTGTATCTAAAAACGCTCTATTACACTGTTTCGTTCACATTTAAGATATTTGCATGAACTCACATTTTTTGACCAACCTATTACTGTACAGAACGCTGTATCTCCCTAAATGACATCGTTCTTTGAGGTTTCACGATGCTTGCATGCGCTTTAACGACAATATCACAATATAGCAGTTTCGCACTTGTAACGGTACATTACGCAGTATTTGGCTCGTTCATGCCGGTTTGTGTGCTTTCACAACATTGCACCTATTGCAGTTTCGTACATGCAATAAAACAACACAATCTCGTTAGATGACGTCCTTTTTGGTGGTTTCACGACGCTACCTAGCTTTAACATAACAACCTATCCTTCGCACTTCTATCGTTAGAAAACGTTTTACTCGCTACATTACAATGCTCTCTACAACATTACGTCGGTCTTATGCGCTTTCTCATTAGATATCGCAGTTCCCGACTTGTAATGGTGAAAAACACTGCATCTCACTAAGTGACATTGTTTAATGCGGTTTTACGACGGTTCATATCTTATTCTAACCTAACATTCGCACTTGAATCTAAAAACGCTCTATTACACTCTTTCGTTCATATTTAAGATATTTGCATGACCTCACAGTTTTTTACCAACTTATTGCAGTACAGAACGCTGTATCTCGCTAAATGACATCGTTCTTTAAGGTTTCACGATGCTTGCATGCGCTTTAACGAGAATATCACAATATAGCAGTTTCGCACTTGTAACGGTACAACACGCAGTATCTGGCTAGTTCATGCCATTTCGTGTCCTTTCACGATATTTCACCTATCGCAGTTTCGTAGTCGCAATAAAACAACACAATCTCGTTAGATGACGTCCTTTTTGGTGGTTTCACGACGCTACCTAGCTTAAACTAACATAACTCAACCTAACATCCTTCGCACGTCTATCGTTAGAAAACGTTTTACTCGCTACTTTACAATGCTCTCTACAACATTACGACGGTTTTATGCGCTTTCACATTAGATATCGCAGTTCCCGGCTTGTAATGGTGAAAAACACTGCATCTCACTAAGTGACATTGTTTAATGCGGTTTTACGACGGTTCATATCCTAACCTAGCCTAACATTCGCACTTGTATCTAAAAACGCTCTATAACACTGTTTCGTTCACAATTACGATATTTGCATAACCGCACAGTTTTTCACCAACCTATTGCAGTACAGAACGCTGTATCTCGCTAAATGACATCGTTCTTTGAGGTTTCACGATGCTTGCATGCGCTTTAACGACAATATCACAATATAGCAGTTTCTCACTTGTAACGGTACAACACGCAGTATCTGGCTTGTTCATGCCGGTTTGTGTGCTTTCACCACATTTCACTTATTGCAGTTTCGTACATGCAATAAAACAACACAATCTCGTTCGATGACGTCCTTTTTGGTGGTTTCACGACGCTGCCTAGCTTAAACAACTCAACCTAACATAACCTTCGCACTTCTATCGTTAGAAAACGTTTGACTCGCTGCTCTCTATTGCTTTCTACAACATTACGACGGTTTCAAGCGCTTTCACATTAGATATCGCAGTTCCCGACTTGTAATGGTGAAAAACACTGCATCTCACTAAGTAACATTGTTTAATGCTGTTTTACGACGGTTCATATCTTAACCTAACCTAACCTAACCTTACCTAACCTAACCTAACTTAACCTAACCTAACTTAACCTAACCTAACCTAACCATCCTAACATAACCTAACCTAACCTACCCTAACCTAACCCAACCCAACCCAACCCAAACCAACCCAACCCAAATCAACCCAACCCAACCCAACCCAACCCAACCTAACGACGGTTGCAAGCGCTTTCACAATATATATCGCAATTCCCGACTTGTAATGGTGAAAAACACTGCATTTCACTAAGTGACATTGTTTAATGCGGTTTTACGACGGTTCATATCCTAACCTAGCCTAACATTCGCACTTTATCTAAAAACGCTCTATAACACTGTTTCGTTCACAATTACGATATTTGCATAACCGCACAGTTTTTCACCAACTTATTGCAGTACAGAACGCTGTATCTGGCTAAATGACATCGTTCTTCAAGGATTCACGATGCTTGCATGCGCTTTAACGAGAATATCACAATATAGCAGTTTCGCACTTGTAACGGTACATTACGCAGTATTTGGCTCGTTCATGCCGGTTTGTGTGCTTTCACAACATTGCACCTATTGCAGTTTCGTACATGCAATAAAACAACACAATCTCGTTAGATGACGTCCTTTTTGGTGGTTTCACGACGCTACCTAGCTTAAACTAACATAACTCAACCTAACATATCCTTCGCACTTCTATCGTTAGAAAACGTTTTACTCGCTACATTACAATGCTCTCTACAACATTACGTCGGTCTTATGCGCTTTCTCATTAGATATCGCAGTTCCCGACTTGTAATGGTGAAAAACACTGCATCTCACTAAGTGACATTGTTTAATGCTGTTTTACGACGGTTCATATATTAACCTAACCTAACCTTACCTAACTTAACCTAACCTAACCTAACCATCCTAACATAACCTAACCTAACCTAACCTAACGCAACCCAACCCAACCTAACGACGGTTGCAAGCGCTTTCACAATAGATATCGCAGTTCTCGACTTGTAATGGTGAAAAACACTGCATTTCACTAAGTGACATTGTTTAATGCGGTTTTACGACGGTTCATATCTTAACCTAACCTAACATTCGCACTTGATCTAAAACGCTCTATTACACTGTTTCGTTCACAATTACGATATATGCATAACCTCACAGTGTTTCACCAACTTATTGCAGTACAGAATGCGGTATCTCGCTAAATGACATCGTTCTTCAAGGTTTCACGATGCTTGCATGCGCTTTAACGAGAATATCACAATATAGCAGTTTCTCACTTGTAACGGTACAACACGCAGTATCTGGCTTGTTCATGCCGTTTTATGTGCTTTCACATTTCACCTATTGCAGTTTCGTACATGCAATAAAACCACACTATCTCGTTAGATGACGTCGTTTTTGGTGGTTTCACGATGCTGCCTAGCTTAAACTAACATAACTCAACCTAACATAACCCTCGCACTTCTATCGTTAGAAAACGTTTGACTCGCTATTCTACATTGCTTTCTACAACATTACGACGGTTTCAAGCGCTTTCACAATAGATATCGCAATTCCCGACTTGTAATGGTGAAAAACACTGCATTTCACTAAGTGACATTGTTTAATGCGGTTTTACGACGGTTCATATCCTAACCTAGCCTAACATTCGCACTTTATCTAAAAACGCTCTATTACACTGTTTCGTTCATATTTAAGATATTTGCATGACCTCACAGTTTTTGACCAACTTATTGCAGTACAGAACGCTGTATCTCGCTAAATGACATCGTTCTTTAAGGTTTCACGATGCTTGCATGCGCTTTAACGAGAATATCACAATATAGCAGTTTCGCACTTGTAACGGAACAACACGCAGTACCTGGCTAGTTCATGCCATTTCGTGTCCTTTCACAATATTTCACCTATCGCAGTTTCGTAGTCGCAATAAAACAACACAATCTCGTTAGATGACGTCCTTTTTGGTGGTTTCACGACGCTACCTAGCTTAAACTAATAACTCAACCTAACATATCCTTCGCACGTCTATCGTTAGAAAACGTTTTACTCGCTACTTTACAATGCTCTCTACAACATTACGACGGTTTTATGCGCTTTCACATTAGATATCGCAGTTCCCGGCTTGTAATGGTGAAAAACACTGCATCTCACTAAGTGACATTGTTTAATGCGGTTTTACGACGGTTCATATCCTAACCTAGCCTAACATTCGCACTTTATCTAAAAACGCTCTATAACACTGTTTCGTTCACAATTACGATATTTGCATACCCGCACAGTTTTTCACCAACCTATTGCAGTACAGAACGCTGTATCTCGCTAAATGACATCGTTCTTTAAGGTTTCACGATGCTTGCATGCGCTTTAACGAGAATATCACAATATAGCAGTTTCTCACTTGTAACGGTACAACACGCAGTATCTGGCTTGTTCATGCCGTTTTATGTGCTTTCACATTTCACCTATTGCAGTTTCGTACATGCAATAAAACCACACTATCTCGTTAGATGACGTCGTTTTTGGTGGTTTCACGATGCTACCTAGCCTAAAGTAACATAACTCAACCTAACATATCCTTCGCACGTCTATCGTTAGAAAACGTTTTACTCGCTACTTTACAATGCTCTCTACAACATTACGACGGTTTTATGCGCTTTCACATTAGATATCGCAGTTCCCGGCTTGTAATGGTGAAAAACACTGCATCTCACAAAGTGACATTGTTTAATGCGGTTTTACGACGGCTCATATCTTAACCTAACCGAACATTCGCACTTGTATCTAAAAACGCTCTATAACACTGTTTCGTTCACAATTACGATATTTGCATAACCGCAGTTTTTCACCAACCTATTGCAGTACAGAACGCTGTATCTCGCTAAATGACATCGTTCTTTGAGGTTTCACGATGCTTGCATGCGCTTTAACGACAATATCACAATATAGCAGTTTCTCACTTGTAACAGTACAACACGCAGTATCTGGCTTGTTCATGCCGGTTTGTGTGCTTTCACCACATTTCACTTATTGCAGTTTCGTACATGCAATAAAACAACACAATCTCGTTCGATGACGTCCTTTTTGGTGGTTTCACGACGCTGCCTAGCTTAAACAACTCAACCTAACATAACCTTCGCACTTCTATCGTTAGAAAACGTTTGACTCGCTGCTCTCTATTGCTTTCTACAACATTACGACGGTTTCAAGCGCTTTCACATTAGATATCGCAGTTCCCGACTTGTAAAGGTGAAAAACACTGCATCTCACTAAGTTACATTGTTTAATGCTGTTTTACGACGGTTCATATCTTAACCTAACCTAACCTTACCTAACCTAACCTTACCTAACCTAACCTAACTTAACCTAACCTAACTTAACCTAACCTAACCTAACCATCCTAACATAACCTAACCTAACCTACCCTAACGCAACCCAACCTACCCTAACCTAACCTAACCCAACCCAACCCAACCCAACCCAAACCAACCCAACCCAAATCAACCCAACCCAACCCAACCCAACCCAACCTAACGACGGTTGCAAGCGCTTTCACAATATATATCGCAATTCCCGACTTGTAATGGTGAAAAACACTGCATTTCACTAAGTGACATTGTTTAATGCGGTTTTACGACGGTTCATATCCTAACCTAGCCTAACATTCGCACTTTATCTAAAAACGCTCTATAACACTGTTTCGTTCACAATTACGATATTTGCATAACCGCACAGTTTTTCACCAACTTATTGCAGTACAGAACGCTGTATCTGGCTAAATGACATCGTTCTTCAAGGATTCACGATGCTTGCATGCGCTTTAACGAGAATATCACAATATAGCAGTTTCGCACTTGTAACGGTACATTACGCAGTATTTGGCTCGTTCATGCCGGTTTGTGTGCTTTCACAACATTGCACCTATTGCAGTTTCGTACATGCAATAAAACAACACAATCTCGTTAGATGACGTCCTTTTTGGTGGTTTCACGACGCTACCTAGCTTAAACTAACATAACTCAACCTAACATATCCTTCGCACTTCTATCGTTAGAAAACGTTTTACTCGCTACATTACAATGCTCTCTACAACATTACGTCGGTCTTATGCGCTTTCTCATTAGATATCGCAGTTCCCGACTTGTAATGGTGAAAAACACTGCATCTCACTAAGTGACATTGTTTAATGCTGTTTTACGACGGTTCATATATTAACCTAACCTAACCTTACCTAACTTAACCTAACCTAACCTAACCATCCTAACATAACCTAACCTAACCTAACCTAACGCAACCCAACCCAACCTAACGACGGTTGCAAGCGCTTTCACAATAGATATCGCAGTTCTCGACTTGTAATGGTGAAAAACACTGCATTTCACTAAGTGACATTGTTTAATGCGGTTTTACGACGGTTCATATCTTAACCTAACCTAACATTCGCACTTGATCTAAAACGCTCTATTACACTGTTTCGTTCACAATTACGATATATGCATAACCTCACAGTGTTTCACCAACTTATTGCAGTACAGAATGCGGTATCTCGCTAAATGACATCGTTCTTCAAGGTTTCACGATGCTTGCATGCGCTTTAACGAGAATATCACAATATAGCAGTTTCTCACTTGTAACGGTACAACACGCAGTATCTGGCTTGTTCATGCCGTTTTATGTGCTTTCACATTTCACCTATTGCAGTTTCGTACATGCAATAAAACCACACTATCTCGTTAGATGACGTCGTTTTTGGTGGTTTCACGATGCTGCCTAGCTTAAACTAACATAACTCAACCTAACATAACCCTCGCACTTCTATCGTTAGAAAACGTTTGACTCGCTATTCTACATTGCTTTCTACAACATTACGACGGTTTCAAGCGCTTTCACAATAGATATCGCAATTCCCGACTTGTAATGGTGAAAAACACTGCATTTCACTAAGTGACATTGTTTAATGCGGTTTTACGACGGTTCATATCCTAACCTAGCCTAACATTCGCACTTTATCTAAAAACGCTCTATTACACTGTTTCGTTCATATTTAAGATATTTGCATGACCTCACAGTTTTTGACCAACTTATTGCAGTACAGAACGCTGTATCTCGCTAAATGACATCGTTCTTTAAGGTTTCACGATGCTTGCATGCGCTTTAACGAGAATATCACAATATAGCAGTTTCGCACTTGTAACGGAACAACACGCAGTACCTGGCTAGTTCATGCCATTTCGTGTCCTTTCACAATATTTCACCTATCGCAGTTTCGTAGTCGCAATAAAACAACACAATCTCGTTAGATGACGTCCTTTTTGGTGGTTTCACGACGCTACCTAGCTTAAACTAATAACTCAACCTAACATATCCTTCGCACGTCTATCGTTAGAAAACGTTTTACTCGCTACTTTACAATGCTCTCTACAACATTACGACGGTTTTATGCGCTTTCACATTAGATATCGCAGTTCCCGGCTTGTAATGGTGAAAAACACTGCATCTCACTAAGTGACATTGTTTAATGCGGTTTTACGACGGTTCATATCCTAACCTAGCCTAACATTCGCACTTTATCTAAAAACGCTCTATAACACTGTTTCGTTCACAATTACGATATTTGCATACCCGCACAGTTTTTCACCAACCTATTGCAGTACAGAACGCTGTATCTCGCTAAATGACATCGTTCTTTAAGGTTTCACGATGCTTGCATGCGCTTTAACGAGAATATCACAATATAGCAGTTTCTCACTTGTAACGGTACAACACGCAGTATCTGGCTTGTTCATGCCGTTTTATGTGCTTTCACATTTCACCTATTGCAGTTTCGTACATGCAATAAAACCACACTATCTCGTTAGATGACGTCGTTTTTGGTGGTTTCACGATGCTACCTAGCCTAAAGTAACATAACTCAACCTAACATATCCTTCGCACGTCTATCGTTAGAAAACGTTTTACTCGCTACTTTACAATGCTCTCTACAACATTACGACGGTTTTATGCGCTTTCACATTAGATATCGCAGTTCCCGGCTTGTAATGGTGAAAAACACTGCATCTCACAAAGTGACATTGTTTAATGCGGTTTTACGACGGCTCATATCTTAACCTAACCGAACATTCGCACTTGTATCTAAAAACGCTCTATAACACTGTTTCGTTCACAATTACGATATTTGCATAACCGCAGTTTTTCACCAACCTATTGCAGTACAGAACGCTGTATCTCGCTAAATGACATCGTTCTTTGAGGTTTCACGATGCTTGCATGCGCTTTAACGACAATATCACAATATAGCAGTTTCTCACTTGTAACAGTACAACACGCAGTATCTGGCTTGTTCATGCCGGTTTGTGTGCTTTCACCACATTTCACTTATTGCAGTTTCGTACATGCAATAAAACAACACAATCTCGTTCGATGACGTCCTTTTTGGTGGTTTCACGACGCTGCCTAGCTTAAACAACTCAACCTAACATAACCTTCGCACTTCTATCGTTAGAAAACGTTTGACTCGCTGCTCTCTATTGCTTTCTACAACATTACGACGGTTTCAAGCGCTTTCACATTAGATATCGCAGTTCCCGACTTGTAAAGGTGAAAAACACTGCATCTCACTAAGTTACATTGTTTAATGCTGTTTTACGACGGTTCATATCTTAACCTAACCTAACCTTACCTAACCTAACCTTACCTAACCTAACCTAACTTAACCTAACCTAACTTAACCTAACCTAACCTAACCATCCTAACATAACCTAACCTAACCTACCCTAACGCAACCCAACCTACCCTAACCTAACCTAACCCAACCCAACCCAACCCAACCCAAACCAACCCAACCCAAATCAACCCAACCCAACCCAACCCAACCCAACCTAACGACGGTTGCAAGCGCTTTCACAATATATATCGCAATTCCCGACTTGTAATGGTGAAAAACACTGCATTTCACTAAGTGACATTGTTTAATGCGGTTTTACGACGGTTCATATCCTAACCTAGCCTAACATTCGCACTTTATCTAAAAACGCTCTATAACACTGTTTCGTTCACAATTACGATATTTGCATAACCGCACAGTTTTTCACCAACTTATTGCAGTACAGAACGCTGTATCTGGCTAAATAACATCGTTCTTCAAGGTTTCACGATGCTTGCATGCGCTTTAACGAGAATATCACAATATAGCAGTTTCGCACTTGTAACGGTACATTACGCAGTATTTGGCTCGTTCATGCCGGTTTGTGTGCTTTCACAACATTGCACCTATTGCAGTTTCGTACATGCAATAAAACAACACAATCTCGTTAGATGACGTCCTTTTTGGTGGTTTCACGACGCTACCTAGCTTAAACTAACATAACTCAACCTAACATATCCTTCGCACTTCTATCGTTAGAAAACGTTTTACTAGCTACATTACAATGCTCTCTACAACATTACGTCGGTCTTATGCGCTTTCTCATTAGATATCGCAGTTCCCGACTTGTAATGGTGAAAAACACTGCATCTCACTAAGTGACATTGTTTAATGCTGTTTTACGACGGTTCATATATTAACCTAACCTAACCTTACCTAACTTAACCTAACCTAACCTAACCATCCTAACATAACCTAACCTAACCTAACCTAACGCAACCCAACCCAATCTAACGACGGTTGCAAGCGCTTTCACAATAGATATCGCAATTCTCGACTTGTAATGGTGAAAAACACTGCATTTCACTAAGTGACATTGTTTAATGCGGTTTTACGACGGTTCATATCTTAACCTAACCTAACATTCGCACTTGATCTAAAACGCTCTATTACACTGTTTCGTTCACAATTACGATATATGCATAACCTCACAGTGTTTCACTAACTTATTGCAGTACAGAATGCGGTATCTCGCTAAATGACATCGTTCTTCAAGGTTTCACGATGCTTGCATGCGCTTTAACGAGAATATCACAATATAGCAGTTTCGCACTTGTAACGGTACATTACGCAGTATTTGGCTCGTTCATGCCGGTTTGTGTGCTTTCACAACATTGCACCTATTGCAGTTTCGAACATGCAATAAAACAAAACAATCTCGTTAGATGACGTCCTTTTTGGTGGTTTCACGACGCTACCTAGCTTAAACTAACATAACTCAACCTAACATATCCTTCGCACTTCTATCGTTAGAAAACGTTTTACTCGCTACATTACAATGCTCTCTACAACATTACGTCGGTCTTATGCGCTTTCTCATTAGATATCGCAGTTCCCGACTTGTAATGGTGAAAAACACTGCATCTCACTAAGTGACATTGTTTAATGCGGTTTTACGACGGTTCATATCTTAACCTAACCTAACATTCGCACTTGTATCTAAAACGCTCTATAACACTGTTTCGTTCACAATTACGATATTTGCATAACCGCACAGTTTTTCACCAACCTATTGCAGTACAGAACGCTGTATCTCGCTCAATGACATCGTTCTTTGAGGTTTCACGATGCTTGCATGCGCTTTAACGAGAATATCACAATATAGCAGTTTCTCTCTTGTAACGGTACAACACGCAGTATCTGGCTTGTTCATGCCGGTTTGTGTGCTTTCACCACATTTCACTTATTGCAGTTTCGTACATGCAATAAAACAACACAATCTCGTTAGATGACGTCCTTTTTGGTGGTTTCACGACGCTGCCTAGCTTAAACTAACAACTCAACCTAACGTAACCTTCGCACTTCTATCGTTAGAAAACGTTTGACTCGCTACTCTACATTGCTTTCTACAACATTACGACGGTTTCAAGCGCTTTCACATTAGATATCGCAGTTCCCGACTTGTAATGGTGAAAAACACTGCATCTCACTAAGTAACATTGTTTAATGCTGTTTTACGACGGTTCATATCTTAACCTAACCTAACCTTACCTAACCTAACCTAACTTAACCTAACCTAACCTAACCATCCTAACATAACCTAACCTAACCTAACCTAACGCAACCCAACCTACCCTAACCTAGCCCAACCCAACCCAACCCAACCCAACCTAACGACGGTTGCAAGCGCTTTCACAATAGATATCGCAATTCCCGACTTGTAATGGTGAAAAACACTGCATTTCACTAAGTGACATTGTTTAATGCGGTTTTACGACGGTTCATATCCTAACCGAGCCTAACATTCGCACTTTATCTAAAAACGCTCTATAACACTGTTTCGTTCACAATTACGATATTTGCATAACCGCACAGTTTTTCACCAACTTATTGCAGTACAGAACGCTGTATCTGGCTAAATGACATCGTTCTTTGAGGTTACACTATGCTTGCATGCGCTTTAACGAGAATATCACAATATAGCAGTTTCTCACTTGTAACGGTACAACACGCAGTATCTGGCTTGTTCATGCCGTTTTATGTGCTTTCACAACATTTCACCTATTGCAGTTTCGTACATGCAATAAAACAACACTATCTCGTTAGATGACGTCGTTTTTGGTGGTTTCACGATGCTGCCTAGCTTAAACTAACATAACTCAACCTAACATAACCTTCGCACTTCTATCGTTAGAAAACGTTTGACTCGCTATTCTACATTGCTTTCTACAACATTACGACGGTTTCAAGCGCTTTCACATTAGATATCGCAGTTCCCGACTTGTAATGGTAAAAAACACTGCATCTCACTAAGTGACATTGTTTAATGCTGTTTTACGACGGTTCATATATTAACCTAACCTAACCTTACCTAACTTAACCTAACCTAACCTAACCATCCTAACATAACCTAACCTAACCTAACCTAACGCAACCCAACCCAACCTAACGACGGTTGCAAGCGCTTTCAAAATAGATATCGCAGTTCTCGACTTGTAATGGTGAAAAACACTGCATTTCACTAAGTGACATTGTTTAATGCGGTTTTACGACGGTTCATATCTTAACCTAACCTAACATTCGCACTTGATCTAAAACGCTCTATTACACTGTTTCGTTCACAATTACGATATATGCATAACCTCACAGTGTTTCACCAACTTATTGCAGTACAGAATGCGGTATCTCGCTAAATGACATCGTTCTTCAAGGTTTCACGATGCTTGCATGCGCTTTAACGAGAATATCACAATATAGCAGTTTCGCACTTGTAACGGTACATTACGCAGTATTTGGCTCGTTCATGCCGGTTTGTGTGCTTTCACAACATTGCACCTATTGCAGTTTCGTACATGCAATAAAACAACACAATCTCGTTAGATGACGTCCTTTTTGGTGGTTTCACGACGCTACCTAGCTTAAACTAACAAAACAACCTAACATATCCTTCGCACTTCTATCGTTAGAAAACGTTTTACTCGCTACATTACAATGCTCTCTACAACATTACGTCGGTCTTATGCGCTTTCTCATTAGATATCGCAGTTCCCAACTTGTAATGGTGAAAAACACTGCATCTCACTAAGTGACATTGTTTAATGCGGTTTTACGACGGTTCATATCTTATTCTAACCTAACATTCGCACTTGTATCTAAAAACGCTCTATTACACTCTTTCGTTCATATTTAAGATATTTGCATGACCTCACAGTTTTTGACCAACTTATTGCAGTACAGAACGCTGTATCTCGCTAAATGACATCGTTCTTTAAGGTTTCACGATGCTTGCATGCGCTTTAACGAGAATATCACAATATAGCAGTTTCGCACTTGTAACGGTACAACACGCAGTACCTGGCTAGTTCATGCCATTTCGTGTCCTTTCACAATATTTCACCTATCGCAGTTTCGTAGTCGCAATAAAACAACACAATCTCGTTAGATGACGTCCTTTTTGGTGGTTTCACGACGCTACCTAGCTTAAACTAACATAACTCAACCTAACATATCCTTCGCACGTCTATCGTTAGAAAACGTTTTACTCGCTACTTTACAATGCTCTCTACAACATTACGACGGTTTTATGCGCTTTCACATTAGATATCGCAGTTCCCGGCTTGTAATGGTGAAAAACACTGCATCTCACTAAGTGACATTGTTTAATGCGGTTTTACGACGGTTCATATTTTAACCTAACCTAACCTAACCTTACCTAACCTAACTTAACCTAACCTAACTTAACCTAACCTAACCTAACCATCCTAACATAACCTAACCTAACCTAACCTAACGCAACCCAACCTACCCTAACCTACCCTAACCTAACCCAACCCAACCCAACCCAAACCAACCCAAACCAACCCAAACCAACCCAACCCAAATCAACCCAACCTAACGACGGTTGCAAGCGCTTTCACAATAGATATCGCAATTCCCGACTTGTAATGGTGAAAAACACTGCATTTCACTAAGTGACATTGTTTATTGCGGTTTTACGACGGTTCATATCCTAACCTAGCCTAACATTCGCACTTTATCTAAAAACGCTCTATTACACTGTTTCGTTCACAATTACGATATTTGCATAACCGCACAGTTTTTCACCAACTTATTGCAGTACAGAACGCTGTATCTGGCTAAATGACATCGTTCTTTGAGGTTACACGATGCTTGCATGCGCTTTAACGAGAATATCACAATATAGCAGTTTCTCACTTGTAACGGTACAACACGCAGTATCTGGCTTGTTCATGCCGTTTTATGTGCTTTCACAACATTTCACCTATTGCAGTTTCGTACATGCAATAAAACAACACTATGTCGTTAGATGACGTCCTTTTTTGTGGTTTCACGATGCTACCTAGCCTAAAGTAACATAACTCAACCTAACATATCCTTCGCACGTCTATCGTTAGAAAACGTTTTACTCGCTACTTTACAATGCTCTCTACAACATTTCGACGGTTTTATGCGCTTTCACATTAGATATCGCAGTTCCCGGCTTGTAATGGTGAAAAACACTGCATCTCACTAAGTGACATTGTTTAATGCGGTTTTACGACGGCTCATATCTTAACCTAACCTAACATTCGCACTTCTATCTAAAAACGCTCTATTACACTGTTTCGTTCACAATTACGATATTTGCATAACCTCACAGTGTTTCACCAACTTATTGCAGTACAGAATGCTGTATCTCGCTAAATGACATCGTTCTTCAAGGTTTCACGATGCTTGCATGCGCTTTAACGAGAATATCACAATATAGCAGTTTCGCACTTGTAACGGTACAACACGCAGTATCTGGCTCGTTCATGCCGATTTGTGTGCTTTCACAACATTTCACCTATTGCAGTTTCGTACATGCAATAAAACAACACAATCTCGTTAGATGACGTCCTTTTTGGTGGTTTCACGACGCTGCCTAGCTTAAACTAACATAACTCAACCTAACATAACCTTCGCACTTCTATCGTTAGAAAACGTTTTACTCGCTACTTTACAATGCTCTCTACAACATTACGACGGTTTTATGCGCTTTCTCATTAGATATCGCAGTTCCCGACTTGTAATGGTGAAAAACACTGCATCTCACTAAGTGACATTGTTTAATGCTGTTTTACGACGGTTCATATCTTAACCTAACCTAACATTCGCACTTGTATCTAAAAACGCTCTATAACACTGTTTCGTTCAAAATTACGATATTTGCATAACCGCACAGTTTTTCACCAACTTATTGCAGTACAGAACGCTGTATCTGGCTAAATGACATCGTTCTTTGAGGTTACACGATGCTTGCATGCGCTTTAACGAGAATATCACAATATAGCAGTTTCTCACTTGTAACGGTACAACACGCAGTATCTGGCTAGTTCATGCCGTTTTATGTGCTTTCAGAACATTTCACCTATTGCAGTTTCGTACATGCAATAAAACAACACTATCTGGTTAGATGACGTCCTTTTTTGTGGTTTCACGATGCTACCTAGCCTAAAGTAACATAACTCAACCTAACATTACCTTCGCACTTCTATCGTTAGAAAACGTTTTACTCGCTACTTTACAATGCTCTCTACAACACTACGACGTTTTAATGCGCTTTCACAATAGATATCGCAGTTCCCGACTTGTAATGGTGAAAAACACTGCATCTCACTAAGTGACATTGTTTAATGCGGTTTTACGACGGTTCATATCTTAACCTAACCTAACATTCGCACTTGTATCTAAAAACGCTCTATTACACTGTTTCGTTCACATTTAAGATATTTGCATGAACTCACATTTTTTGACCAACCTATTACTGTACAGAACGCTGTATCTCCCTAAATGACAACGTTCTTTAAGGTTTCACGATGCTTGCATTCGCTTTAACTAGAATATCATAATATAGCAGTTTCGCACTTGTAACGGTACAACACGCAGTACCTGGCTAGTTCATGTCGTTTTGTGTCCTTTCACAATATTTCACCTATCGCAGTTTCGTAGTAGCAATAAAACAACACTATCTCGTTAGATGACGTCGTGTTTGGTGGTTTCACGACGCTGCCTAGCTTAAACTAACATAACTCAACCTAACATGACCTTCGCACTTCTATCGTTAGAAAACGTTTTACTCGCTACTATACATTGCTTTCTACAACATTACGACGGTTTCAAGCGCTTTCACATTAGATATCGCAGTTCCCGACTTGTAATGGTGAAAAACACTGCATCTCACTAAGTGACATTGTTTAATGCTGTTTTACGACGGTTCATATCTTAACCTAACCTAACCTTACCTAACCTAACCTAACTTAACCTAACCTAACCTAACCATCCTAACATAACCTAACCTAACCTAACGCAACCCAACCCACCCTAACCTAACCTAACCTAACCTAACCAAACACAAGCCAACCCAACCCAACCCAACATTACGACGGTTTCATGCGTTTTCACATTAGATATCATAGTTCCCGACTTGTAATGGTGAAAAACACTACATCTCACTAAGTGACATTGTTTATTGCGGTTTTACGACGGTTCATATCTTAACCTAGCCTAACATTCGTACTTGATCTAAAACGCTCTATTACACTGTTTCGTTCACAATTACGATATATGCATAACCTCAGTTTTTCACCAACTTATTGCAGTACACAACGCTGTATCTCGCTAAATGACATCGTTCTTTAAGGTTTCACGATGCTTGCAGGCGCTTAACCAAGAATATAACAATATAGCAGTTTCGCACTTGTAACGGTACAACACGCAGTATTTGGCTTGTTCATGCCGTTTTGTGTGCTTTCACAACATTTCACCTATTGCAGTTTCATACATGCAATAAAACAACCCTATCTCGTTAGATGACGTCCTTTTTTGTGGTTTCACGATGCTACCTAGCCTAAAGTAACATAACTCACCCTAACATTACCTTCGCACTTCTATCGTTAGAAAACGTTTTACTCGCTACTTTACAATGCTCTCTACAACATTACGACGGTTTCATGCGCTTTCACAATAGATATCGCAGTTCCCGACTTGTAATGGTGAAAAACACTGCATCTCATTGACATTGTTTAATGCGGTTTTACGACGGTTCATATCCTAACCTAACCTAACATTCGCACTTGTATCTAAAAACGCTCTATTACACTGTTTCGTCCACATTTAAGATATTTGCATGAACTCACATTTTTTGACTAACCTATTACAGTACAGAACGCTGTATCTCGCTAAATGACAACGTTCTTTAAGGTTTCACGATGCTTGCATGCGCTTTAACGAGAATATCACAATATAGCAGTTTCGCACTTGTAACGGTACAACACGCAGTATCTGGCTTGTTCATGCCGGTTTGTGTGCTTTCACAACATTTCACCTATTGCAGTTTCGTACATGCAATAAAACAACACAATCTCGTTAGATGACGTCCTTTTTGGTGGTTTCACGACGCTACCTAGCTTAAACTAACATAACTCAACCTAACATCCTTCGCACTTCTATCGTTAGAAAACGTTTTACTCGCTACTTTACAATGCTCTCTACAACATTACGACGATTTTATGCGCTTTCACATTAGATATCGCAGTTCCCGGCTTCTAATGGTGAAAAACACTGCATCTCACTAAGTGACATTGTTTAATGCTGTTTTACGACGGTTCATATCTTAACCTAACCTAACATTCGCACTTGTATCTAAAAACGCTCTATAACACTGTTTCGTTCACAATTACAATATTTGCATAACCGCACAGTTTTTCACCAACTTATTGCAGTACAGAACGCTGTATCTGGCTAAATGACATCGTTCTTTGAGGTTACACGATGCTTGCATGCGCTTTAACGAGAATATCACAATATAGCAGTTTCTCACTTGTAACGGTACAACACGCAGTATCTGGCTTGTTCATGCCGTTTTATGTGCTTTCACAACATTTCACCTAATGCAGTTTCGTACATGCAATAAAACAACACTATCTCGTTAGATGACGTCGTTTTTGATGGTTTCACGACGCTGCCTAGCTTAAACTAACATAACTCAACCTAACATAACCTTCGCACTTCTCTCGTTAGAAAACGTTTTACTCGCTACTATACATTGCTTTCTACAACATTACGACGGCTTCAAGCGCTTTCACACTAGATATCGCAGTTCCCGACTTGTAATGGTGAAAAACACTGCATCTCACTAAGTGACATTGTTTAATGCTGTTTCACGACGGTTCATATCTTAACCTAACCTAACCTTACCTAACCTAACCTAACTTAACCTAACTAACCTAATCATTCTAACATAACCTAACCTAACCTATCCTAACGCAACCCAACCCAACCTACCCTAACCTAACCTAACCTAACCTAACCTAACCTAAGCAAACCCAACCCAACCCAACCTAAAGACGGTTGCAAGCGCTTTCACGATATCGCAGTTCCCGACTTGTAATGGTGAAAAACACTGCATTTCACTAAGTGACATTGTTTAATGCGGTTTTACGACGGTTCATATCTTAACCTAACCTAACAATTGAACTTTTATCTAAAAACGCTTTATTACACTGTTTCGTTCACAATTACATTATTTGCATAACCTCACAGTTTTTCACCTACTTATATCAGTACAGAACGCTGTATCTCGCTAAATGACATCGTTCTTTAAGGTTTCACGATGCTTGCATGCGCTTTAACGAGAATATCACAATATAGCAGTTTCGCACTTGTAACGGTACAACACGCAGTACCTGGCTAGTTCATGTCGTTTTGTGTCCTTTCACAATATTTCACCTATCGCAGTTTCGTAGTAGCAATAAAACAACACTATCTCGTTAGATGACGTCGTTTTTGGTGGTTTCACGACGCTGCCTAGCTTAAACTAACATAACTCAACCTAACATGACCTTCGCATTTCTATCGTTAGAAAACGTTTTACTCGCTACTATACATTGCTTTCTACAACATTACGACGGTTTCAAGCGCTTTCACATTAGATATCGCAGTTCCCGACTTGTAATGGTGAAAAACACTGCATCTCACTAAGTGACATTGTTTAATTCTGTTTTACGACGGTTCATATCTTAACCTAACCTAACCTTACCTAACCTAACCTAACTTAACCTAACCTAACCTAACCATCCTAACATAACCTAACCTAACCTAACCTAACGCAACCCAACCCACCCTAACCTAACCTAACCTAACCTAACCAAACACAAGCCAACCCAACCCAACCCAACATTACGACGGTTTCATGCGTTTTCACATTAGATATCATAGTTCCCGACTTGTAATGGTGAAAAACACTACATCTCACTAAGTGACATTGTTTAATGCGGTTTTACGACGGTTCATATCTTAACCTAACCTAACGATTGCACTTGCATATAAAAACGCTTTATTACACTGTTTCGTTCACAATTACATTATCTGCATAACTTCACAGTTTTTCACCTACTTATATCAGTACAGAACGCTGTATCTCGCTAAATGACATCGTTCTTTAAGGTTTCACGATGCTTGCATGCGCTTTAACGAGAATATCACAATATAGCAGTTTCGCACTTGTAACGGTACAACACGCAATATCTGGCTTGTTCATGCCGTTTTGTGTGCTTTCGCAACATTTCACCTATTGCAGTTTTGTACATGCCAGAAAACAACACTATCTCGTTAGATGACGTCCTTTTTGGTGGTTTCACGATGCTACCTAGCCTAAACTAACATAACTCGACCACCATAACCTTCGCACTTCTATCGTTAGAAAACGTTTTACTCGCTACTTTACAATGCTTTCTACAACATTACGACGGTTTCATGCGATTTAAAATAAGATATCGCAGTTCCCCACTTGTAATGATGAAAAAAACTGCATCTCACTAAGTGACATTGTTTAATGCGGTTTTACGACGGTTCATATCTTAACCTAACCTAACATTCGCACTTCTATCTAAAAACGCTCTATTACACTGTTTAGTTCACAATTACGATATTTGCATAACCTCACAGTGTTTCACCAACTTATTGCAGTACAGAATCCTGTATCTCGCTAAATGACATCGTTCTTCAAGGTTTCACGATGCTTGCATGCGCTTTAACGAGAATATCACAATATAGCAGTTTCGCGCTTGTAACGGTACAACACGCAGTATCTGGCTCGTTCATGCCGGTTTTTGTGCTTTCACATTTCACCTATTGCAGTTTCGTACATGCAATAAAACAACACAATCTCGTTAGATGACGTCCTTTTTGGTGGTTTCACGACGCTACCTAGCTTAAACTAACATAACTCAACCTAACATATCCTTCGCACTTCTATCGTTAGAAAACGTTTTACTCGCTACTTTACAATGCTCTCTACAACATTATGACGGTTTTATCCGCTTTCACATTAGATATCGCAGCTCCCGGCTTGTAATGGTGAAAAACACTGCATCTCACTAAGTGACATTGTTTAATGCTGTTTTACGACGGTTCATATCTTAACCTAACCTAACATTCGCACTTGTATCTAAAAACGCTCTATAACACTGTTGCGTTCACAATTACGATATTTGCATAACCGCCAGTTTTTCACCAACTTATTGCAGTACAGAACGCTGTATCTGGTTAAATGACATCGTTCTTTGAGGTTACACGATTCTTGCATGCGCTTTAACGAGAATATCACAATATAGCAGTTTCTCACTTGTAACGGTACAACACGCAGTATCTGGCTTGTTCATGCCGTTTTATGAGCTTTCACATTTCACCTATTGCAGTTTCGTACATGCAATAAAACAACACTATCTCGTTATATGACGTCGTTTTTGGTGGTTTCACGACGCTGCCTAGCTTAAACTAACATAACTCAACCTAAGATAACCTTCGCACTTCTATCGTTAGAAAACGTTTGACTCGCTACTCTACATTGCTTTCTACAACAATACGACGGTTTCAAGCGCTTTCACATTAGATATCGCAGTTCCCGACTTGTAATGGTGAAAAACACTGCATCTCACTAAGTGACATTGTTTAATGCTGTTTTACGACGGTTTATATATTAACCTTACCTAACCTTACCTAACCTAACCTAACCATCCTAACATAACCTAACCTTACCTAACCTAACGCAACCCAACCCAACCTAACGACGGTTGCAAGCGCTTTCACAATAGATATCGCAATTCCCGACTTGTAAAGGTGAAAAACACTGCATTTCACTAAGTGACATTGTTTAACGACGGTTCATATCTTAGCCTAACCTAACATTCGCACTTGTATCTAAAAACGCTCTATAAAACTGTTTCGTTCACAATTACGATATTTGCATAACCGCCAGTTTTTCACCAAATTATTGCAGTACAGACGCTGTATCTGGCTAAATGACATCGTTCTTTGAGGTTACACGATTCTTGCATGCGCTTTAACGAGAATATCACAATATAGCAGTTTCTCACTTGTAACGGTACAACACGCAGTATCTGGCTTGTTCATGCCGGTTTGTGTGCTTTCACAACATTTCACTTATTGCAGTTTCGTTCATGCAATAAAACAACACAATCTCGTTAGATGACGTCCTTTTTGGTGGTTTCACGACGCTACCTAGCTTAAACTAACATAACTCAACCTAACATATCCTTCGCACTTCTATCGTTAGAAAACGTTTTACTCGCTACTTTACAATGCTCTCTACAACATTACGACATTTTATCCGCTTTCACATTAGATATCGCAGTTCCCGACTTGTAATGGTGAAAAACTCTGCATCTCACTAAGTAACATTGTTTAATGCTGTTTTACGACGGTTCATATCTTAACCTAACCTAACCTAACCTTACCTAACCTAACCTAACAACCTAACCTAACCATCCTAACATAACCTAACCTATTCTAACCTAACGCAACCCAACCTACCCTAACCTAACCCAACCCAACCCAACCCAAATCAACCCAACCCAACCCAACCCAACCCAACCTAACGACGGTTGCAAGCGCTTTCACAATAGATATCGCAATTCCCGGCTTGTAATGGTGAAAAACACTGCATCTCACTAAGTGACATTGTTTAATGCGGTTTTACGACGGTTCATATCCTAACCTAGCCTAACATTCGCACTTGTATCTAAAAACGCTCTATAACACTGTTTCGTTCACAATTACGATATTTGCATAACCGCACAGTTTTTCACCAACCTATTGCAGTACAGAACGCTGTATCTCGCTAAATGACATCGTTCTTTGAGGTTTCACGATGCTTGCATGCGCTTTAACGACAATATCACAATATAGCAGTTTCTCACTTGTAACGGTACAACACGCAGTATCTGGCTTGTTCATGCCGGTTTGTGTGCTTTCACCACATTTCACCTATTGCAGTTTCGTACATGCAATAAAACAACACAATCTCGTTCGATGACGTCCTTTTTGGTGGTTTCACGACGCTGCCTAGCTTAAACAACTCAACCTAACATAACCTTCGCACTTCTATCGTTAGAAAACGTTTGACTCGCTGCTCTCTATTGCTTTCTACAACATTACGACGGTTTCAAGCGCTTTCACATTAGATATCGCAGTTCCCGACTTGTAATGGTGAAAAACACTGCATCTCACTAAGTAACATTGTTTAATGCTGTTTTACGACGGTTCATATCTTAACCTAACCTAACCTAACCTTACCTAACCTAACCTAACTTAACCTAACCTAACTTAACCTAACCTAACCTAACCATCCTAACATAACCTAACCTAACCTACCCTAACGCAACCCAACCTACCCTAACCTAACCCAACCCAACCCAACCCAACCCAAACCAACCCAACCCAAATCAACCCAACCCAACCCAACCCAACCCAACCTAACGACGGTTGCAAGCGCTTTCACAATATATATCGCAATTCCCGACTTGTAATGGTGAAAAACACTGCATTTCACTAAGTGACATTGTTTAATGCGGTTTTACGACGGTTCATATCCTAACCTAGCCTAACATTCGCACTTTATCTAAAAACGCTCTATAACACTGTTTCGTTCACAATTACGATATTTGCATAACCGCACAGTTTTTCACCAACTTATTGCAGTACAGAACGCTGTATCTGGCTAAATGACATCGTTCTTCAAGGTTTCACGATGCTTGCATGCGCTTTAACGAGAATATCACAATATAGCAGTTTCGCACTTGTAACGGTACATTACGCAGTATTTGGCTCGTTCATGCCGGTTTGTGTGCTTTCACAACATTGCACCTATTGCAGTTTCGTACATGCAATAAAACAACACAATCTCGTTAGATGACGTCCTTTTTGGTGGTTTCACGACGCTACCTAGCTTAAACTAACATAACTCAACCTAACATATCCTTCGCACTTCTATCGTTAGAAAACGTTTTACTCGCTACATTACAATGCTCTCTACAACATTACGTCGGTCTTATGCGCTTTCTCATTAGATATCGCAGTTCCCGACTTGTAATGGTGAAAAACACTGCATCTCACTAAGTGACATTGTTTAATGCTGTTTTACGACGGTTCATATATTAACCTAACCTAACCTTACCTAACTTAACCTAACCTAACCTAACCATCCTAACATAACCTAACCTAACCTAACCTAACGCAACCCAACCCAACCTAACGACGGTTGCAAGCGCTTTCACAATAGATATCGCAGTTCTCGACTTGTAATGGTGAAAAACACTGCATTTCACTAAGTGACATTGTTTAATGCGGTTTTACGACGGTTCATATCTTAACCTAACCTAACATTCGCACTTGATCTAAAACGCTCTATTACACTGTTTCGTTCACAATTACGATATATGCATAACCTCACAGTGTTTCACCAACTTATTGCAGTACAGAATGCGGTATCTCGCTAAATGACATCGTTCTTCAAGGTTTCACGATGCTTGCATGCGCTTTAACGAGAATATCACAATATAGCAGTTTCTCACTTGTAACGGTACAACACGCAGTATCTGGCTTGTTCATGCCGTTTTATGTGCTTTCACATTTCACCTATTGCAGTTTCGTACATGCAATAAAACCACACTATCTCGTTAGATGACGTCGTTTTTGGTGGTTTCACGATGCTGCCTAGCTTAAACTAACATAACTCAACCTAACATAACCCTCGCACTTCTATCGTTAGAAAACGTTTGACTCGCTATTCTACATTGCTTTCTACAACATTACGACGGTTTCAAGCGCTTTCACAATAGATATCACAGTTCCCGACTTGTAATGGTGAAAAACACTGCATCTCACTAAGTGACATTGTTTAATGCTGTTTTACGACGGTTCATATCTTAACCTAACCTAACCTAACCTTACCTAACCTAACTTAACCTAACCTAACTTAACCTAACCTAACCTAACCATCCTAACATAACCTAACCTAACCTAACCTAACGCAACCCAACCTACCCTAACCTAACCCAACCCAACCCAACCCAAACCAACCCAAACCAACCCAAACCAACCCAAACCAACCCAACCCAAATCAACCCAACCTAACGACGGTTGCAAGCGCTTTCACAATAGATATCGCAATTCCCGACTTGTAATGGTGAAAAACACTGCATTTCACTAAGTGACATTGTTTAATGCGGTTTTACGACGGTTCATATCCTAACCTAGCCTAACATTCGCACTTTATCTAAAAACGCTCTATTACACTGTTTCGTTCATATTTAAGATATTTGCATGACCTCACAGTTTTTGACCAACTTATTGCAGTACAGAACGCAATATCTCGCTAAATGACATCGTTCTTTATGGTTTCACGATGCTTGCATGCGCTTTAACGAGAATATCACAATATAGCAGTTTCGCACTTGTAACGGTACAACACGCAGTACCTGGCTAGTTCATGCCATTTCGTGTCCTTTCACAATATTTCACCTATCGCAGTTTCGTAGTCGCATTAAAACAACACAATCTCGTTAGATGACGTCCTTTTTGGTGGTTTCACGACGCTACCTAGCTTAAACTAACATAACTCAACCTAACATATCCTTCGCACGTCTATCGTTAGAAAACGTTTTACTCGCTACTTTACAATGCTCTCTACAACATTACGACGGTTTTATGCGCTTTCACATTAGATATCGCAGTTCCCGGCTTGTAATGGTGAAAAACACTGCATCTCACTAAGTGACATTGTTTAATGCGGTTTTACGATGTTCATATCCTAACCTAGCCTAACATTCGCACTTTATCTAAAAACGCTCTATAACACTGTTTCGTTCACAATTACGATATTTGCATACCCGCACAGTTTTTCACCAACTTATTGCAGTACAGAACGCTGTATCTCGCTAAATGACATCGTTCTTTAAGGTTTCACGATGCTTGCATGCGCTTTAACGAGAATATCACAATATAGCAGTTTCTCACTTGTAACGGTACAACACGCAGTATCTGGCTTGTTCATGCCGTTTTATGTGCTTTCACATTTCACCTATTGCAGTTTCGTACATGCAATAAAACCACACTATCTCGTTAGATGACGTCGTTTTTGGTGGTTTCACGATGCTGCCTAGCTTAAACTAACATAACTCAACCTAACATAACCCTCGCACTTCTATCGTTAGAAAACGTTTGACTCGCTATTCTACATTGCTTTCTACAACATTACGACGGTTTCAAGCGCTTTCACAATAGATATCACAGTTCCCGACTTGTAATGGTGAAAAACACTGCATCTCACTAAGTGACATTGTTTAATGCTGTTTTACGACGGTTCATATCTTAACCTAACCTAACCTAACCTTACCTAACCTAACTTAACCTAACCTAACTTAACCTAACCTAACCTAACCATCCTAACATAACCTAACCTAACCTAACCTAACGCAACCCAACCTACCCTAACCTAACCCAACCCAAACCAACCCAAACCAACCCAACCCAAATCAACCCAACCTAACGACGGTTGCAAGCGCTTTCACAATAGATATCGCAATTCCCGACTTGTAATGGTGAAAAACACTGCATTTCACTAAGTGACATTGTTTAATGCGGTTTTACGACGGTTCATATCCTAACCTAGCCTAACATTCGCACTTTATCTAAAAACGCTCTATTACACTGTTTCGTTCACAGTTACGATATTTGCATAACCGCACAGTTTTTCACCAACTTATTGCAGTACAGAACGCTGTATCTGGCTAAATGACATCGTTCTTTGAGGTTACACGATGCTTGCATGCGCTTTAACGAGAATATCACAATATAGCAGTTTCTCACTTGTAACGGTACAACACGCAGTATCTGGCTTGTTCATGCCGTTTTATGTGCTTTCACAACATTTCACCTATTGCAGTTTCGTACATGCAATAAAACAACACTATCTCGTTAGATGACGTCCTTTTTTGTGGTTTCACGATGCTACCTAGCCTAAAGTAACATAACTCAACCTAACATATCCTTCGCACGTCTATCGTTAGAAAACGTTTTACTCGCTACTTTACAATGCTCTCTACAACATTACGATGGTTTTATGCGCTTTCACATTAGATATCGCAGTTCCCGGCTTGTAATGGTGAAAAACACTGCATCTCACAAAGTGACATTGTTTAATGCGGTTTTACGACGGCTCATATCTTAACCTAACCGAACATTCGCGCTTGTATCTAAAAACGCTCTATAACACTGTTTCGTTCACAATTACGATATTTGCATAACCGCACAGTTTTTCACCAATCTATTGCAGTACAGAACGCTGTATCTCGCTAAATGACATCGTTCTTTGAGGTTTCACGATGCTTGCATGCGCTTTAACGACAATATCACAATATAGCAGTTTCTCACTTGTAACGGTACAACACGCAGTATCTGGCTTGTTCATGCCGGTTTGTGTGCTTTCACCACATTTCACTTATTGCAGTTTCGTACATGCAATAAAACAACACAATCTCGTTCGATGACGTCCTTTTTGGTGGTTTCACGACGCTGCCTAGCTTAAACAACTCAACCTAACATAACCTTCGCACTTCTATCGTTAGAAAACGTTTGACTCGCTGCTCTCTATTGCTTTCTACAACATTACGACGGTTTCAAGCGCTTTCACATTAGATATCGCAGTTCCCGACTTGTAATGGTGAAAAACACTGCATCTCACTAAGTAACATTGTTTAATGCTGTTTTACGACGGTTCATATCTTAACCTAACCTAACCTAACCTTACCTAACCTAACCTAACTTAACCTAACCTAACTTAACCTAACCTAACCTAACCATCCTAACATAACCTAACCTAACCTACCCTAACGCAACCCAACCTACCCTAACCTAACCTAACCCAACCCAACCCAACCCAACCCAAACCAACCCAACCCAAATCAACCCAACCCAACCCAACCCAACCCAACCTAACGACGGTTGCAAGCGCTTTCACAATATATATCGCAATTCCCGACTTGTAATGGTGAAAAACACTGCATTTCACTAAGTAACATTGTTTAATGCGGTTTTACGACGGTTCATATCCTAACCTAGCCTAACATTCGCACTTTATCTAAAAACGCTCTATAACACTGTTTCGTTCACAATTACGATATTTGCATAACCGCACAGTTTTTCACCAACTTATTGCAGTACAGAACGCTGTATCTGGCTAAATAACATCGTTCTTCAAGGTTTCACGATGCTTGCATGCGCTTTAACGAGAATATCACAATATAGCAGTTTCGCACTTGTAACGGTACATTACGCAGTATTTGGCTCGTTCATGCCGGTTTGTGTGCTTTCACAACATTGCACCTATTGCAGTTTCGTACATGCAATAAAACAACACAATCTCGTTGGATGACGTCCTTTTTGGTGGTTTCACGACGCTACCTAGCTTAAACTAACATAACTCAACCTAACATATCCTTCGCACTTCTATCGTTAGAAAACGTTTTACTAGCTACATTACAATGCTCTCTACAACATTACGTCGGTCTTATGCGCTTTCTCATTAGATATCGCAGTTCCCGACTTGTAATGGTGAAAAACACTGCATCTCACTAAGTGACATTGTTTAATGCTGTTTTACGACGGTTCATATATTAACCTAACCTAACCTTACCTAACTTAACCTAACCTAACCTAACCATCCTAACATAACCTAACCTAACCTAACCTAACGCAACCCAACCCAACCTAACGACGGTTGCAAGCGCTTTCACAATAGATATCGCAATTCTCGACTTGTAATGGTGAAAAACACTGCATTTCACTAAGTGACATTGTTTAATGCGGTTTTACGACGGTTCATATCTTAACCTAACCTAACATTCGCACTTGATCTAAAACGCTCTATTACACTGTTTCGTTCACAATTACGATATATGCATAACCTCACAGTGTTTCACCAACTTGTTGCAGTACAGAATGCGGTATCTCGATAAATGACATCGTTCTTCAAGGTTTCACGATGCTTGCATGCGCTTTAACGAGAATATCAGAATATAGCAGTTTCGCACTTGTAACGGTACATTACGCAGTATTTGGCTCGTTCATGCCGGTTTGTGTGCTTTCACAACATTGCACCTATTGCAGTTTCGTACATGCAATAAAACAAAACAATCTCGTTAGATGACGTCCTTTTTGGTGGTTTCACGACGCTACCTAGCTTAAACTAACATAACTCAACCTAACATATCCTTCGCACTTCTATCGTTAGAAAACGTTTTACTCGCTACATTACAATGCTCTCTACAACATTACGTCGGTCTTATGCGCTTTCTCATTATATATCGCAGTTCCCGACTTGTAATGGTGAAAAACACTGCATCTCACTAAGTGACATTGTTTAATGCTGTTTTACGACGGTTCATATCTTAACCTAACCTAACCTAACCTTACCTAACCTAACTTAACCTAACCTAACTTAACCTAACCTAACCTAACCATCCTAACATAACCTAACCTAACCTAACCTAACGCAACCCAACCTACCCTAACCTAACCCAACCCAAATCAACCCAACCTAACGACGGTTGCAAGCGCTTTCACAATAGATATCGCAATTCCCGACTTGTAATGGTGAAAAACACTGCATTTCACTAAGTGACATTGTTTAATGCGGTTTTACGACGGTTCATATCCTAACCTAGCCTAACATTCGCACTTTATCTAAAAACGCTCTATTACACTGTTTCGTTCACAGTTACGATATTTGCATAACCGCACAGTTTTTCACCAACTTATTGCAGTACAGAACGCTGTATCTGGCTAAATGACATCGTTCTTTGAGGTTACACGATGCTTGCATGCGCTTTAACGAGAATATCACAATATAGCAGTTTCTCACTTGTAACGGTACAACACGCAGTATCTGGCTTGTTCATGCCGTTTTATGTGCTTTCACAACATTTCACCTATTGCAGTTTCGTACATGCAATAAAACAACACTATCTCGTTAGATGACGTCCTTTTTTGTGGTTTCACGATGCTACCTAGCCTAAAGTAACATAACTCAACCTAACATATCCTTCGCACGTCTATCGTTAGAAAACGTTTTACTCGCTACTTTACAATGCTCTCTACAACATTACGATGGTTTTATGCGCTTTCACATTAGATATCGCAGTTCCCGGCTTGTAATGGTGAAAAACACTGCATCTCACAAAGTGACATTGTTTAATGCGGTTTTACGACGGCTCATATCTTAACCTAACCGAACATTCGCACTTGTATCTAAAAACGCTCTATAACACTGTTTCGTTCACAATTACGATATTTGCATAACCGCACAGTTTTTCACCAACCTATTGCAGTACAGAACGCTGTATCTCGCTAAATGACATCGTTCTTTGAGGTTTCACGATGCTTGCATGCGCTTTAACGACAATATCACAATATAGCAGTTTCTCACTTGTAACGGTACAACACGCAGTATCTGGCTTGTTCATGCCGGTTTGTGTGCTTTCACCACATTTCACTTATTGCAGTTTCGTACATGCAATAAAACAACACAATCTCGTTCGATGACGTCCTTTTTGGTGGTTTCACGACGCTGCCTAGCTTAAACAACTCAACCTAACATAACCTTCGCACTTCTATCGTTAGAAAACGTTTGACTCGCTGCTCTCTATTGCTTTCTACAACATTACGACGGTTTCAAGCGCTTTCACATTAGATATCGCAGTTCCCGACTTGTAATGGTGAAAAACACTGCATCTCACTAAGTAACATTGTTTAATGCTGTTTTACGACGGTTCATATCTTAACCTAACCTAACCTAACCTTACCTAACCTAACCTAACTTAACCTAACCTAACTTAACCTAACCTAACCTAACCATCCTAACATAACCTAACCTAACCTACCCTAACGCAACCCAACCTACCCTAACCTAACCTAACCCAACCCAACCCAACCCAACCCAAACCAACCCAACCCAAATCAACCCAACCCAACCCAACCCAACCCAACCTAACGACGGTTGCAAGCGCTTTCACAATATATATCGCAATTCCCGACTTGTAATGGTGAAAAACACTGCATTTCACTAAGTAACATTGTTTAATGCGGTTTTACGACGGTTCATATCCTAACCTAGCCTAACATTCGCACTTTATCTAAAAACGCTCTATAACACTGTTTCGTTCACAATTACGATATTTGCATAACCGCACAGTTTTTCACCAACTTATTGCAGTACAGAACGCTGTATCTGGCTAAATAACATCGTTCTTCAAGGTTTCACGATGCTTGCATGCGCTTTAACGAGAATATCACAATATAGCAGTTTCGCACTTGTAACGGTACATTACGCAGTATTTGGCTCGTTCATGCCGGTTTGTGTGCTTTCACAACATTGCACCTATTGCAGTTTCGTACATGCAATAAAACAACACAATCTCGTTGGATGACGTCCTTTTTGGTGGTTTCACGACGCTACCTAGCTTAAACTAACATAACTCAACCTAACATATCCTTCGCACTTCTATCGTTAGAAAACGTTTTACTAGCTACATTACAATGCTCTCTACAACATTACGTCGGTCTTATGCGCTTTCTCATTAGATATCGCAGTTCCCGACTTGTAATGGTGAAAAACACTGCATCTCACTAAGTGACATTGTTTAATGCTGTTTTACGACGGTTCATATATTAACCTAACCTAACCTTACCTAACTTAACCTAACCTAACCTAACCATCCTAACATAACCTAACCTAACCTAACCTAACGCAACCCAACCCAACCTAACGACGGTTGCAAGCGCTTTCACAATAGATATCGCAATTCTCGACTTGTAATGGTGAAAAACACTGCATTTCACTAAGTGACATTGTTTAATGCGGTTTTACGACGGTTCATATCTTAACCTAACCTAACATTCGCACTTGATCTAAAACGCTCTATTACACTGTTTCGTTCACAATTACGATATATGCATAACCTCACAGTGTTTCACCAACTTGTTGCAGTACAGAATGCGGTATCTCGATAAATGACATCGTTCTTCAAGGTTTCACGATGCTTGCATGCGCTTTAACGAGAATATCACAATATAGCAGTTTCGCACTTGTAACGGTACATTACGCAGTATTTGGCTCGTTCATGCCGGTTTGTGTGCTTTCACAACATTGCACCTATTGCAGTTTCGTACATGCAATAAAACAAAACAATCTCGTTAGATGACGTCCTTTTTGGTGGTTTCACGACGCTACCTAGCTTAAACTAACATAACTCAACCTAACATATCCTTCGCACTTCTATCGTTAGAAAACGTTTTACTCGCTACATTACAATGCTCTCTACAACATTACGTCGGTCTTATGCGCTTTCTCATTATATATCGCAGTTCCCGACTTGTAATGGTGAAAAACACTGCATCTCACTAAGTGACATTGTTTAATGCGGTTTTACGACGGTTCATATCTTAACCTAACCTAACATTCGCACTTGTATCTAAAACGCTCTATAACACTGTTTCGTTCACAATTACGATATTTGCATAACCGCACAGTTTTTCACCAACCTATTGCAGTACAGAACGCTGTATCTCGCTCAATGACATCGTTCTTTGAGGTTTCACGATGCTTGCATGCGCTTTAACGAGAATATCACAATATAGCAGTTTCTCACTTGTAACGGTACAACACGCAGTATCTGGCTTGTTCATGCCGGTTTGTGTGCTTTCACCACATTTCACTTATTGCAGTTTCGTACATGCAATAAAACAACACAATCTCGTTAGATGACGTCCTTTTTGGTGGTTTCACGACGCTGCCTAGCTTAAACTAACAACTCAACCTAACGTAACCTTCGCACTTCTATCGTTAGAAAACGTTTGACTCGCTACTCTACATTGCTTTCTACAACATTACGACGGTTTCAAGCGCTTTCACATTAGATATCGCAGTTCCCGACTTGTAATGGTAAAAAACACTGCATCTCACTAAGTGACATTGTTTAATGCTGTTTTACGACGGTTCATATATTAACCTAACCTAACCTTACCTAACTTAACCTAACCTAACCTAACCATCCTAACATAACCTAACCTAACCTAACCTAACGCAACCCAACCCAACCTAACGACGGTTGCAAGCGCTTTCACAATAGATATCGCAGTTCTCGACTTGTAATGGTGAAAAACACTGCATTTCACTAAGTGACATTGTTTAATGCGGTTTTACGACGGTTCATATCTTAACCTAACCTAACATTCGCACTTGATCTAAAACGCTCTATTACACTGTTTCGTTCACAATTACGATATATGCATAACCTCACAGTGTTTCACCAACTTATTGCAGTACAGAATGCGGTATCTCGCTAAATGACATCGTTCTTCAAGGTTTCACGATGCTTGCATGCGCTTTAACGAGAATATCACAATATAGCAGTTTCGCACTTGTAACGGTACATTACGCAGTATTTGGCTCGTTCATGCCGGTTTGTGTGCTTTCACAACATTGCACCTATTGCAGTTTCGTACATGCAATAAAACAACACAATCTCGTTAGATGACGTCCTTTTTGGTGGTTTCACGACGCTACCTAGCTTAAATTAACATAACAACCTAACATATCCTTCGCACTTCTATCGTTAGAAAACGTTTTACTCGCTACATTACAATGCTCTCTACAACATTACGTCGGTCTTATGCGCTTTCTCATTAGATATCGCAGTTCCCGACTTGTAATGGTGAAAAACACTGCATCTCACTAAGTGACATTGTTTAATGCGGTTTTACGACGGTTCATATCTTATTCTAACCTAACATTCGCACTTGTATCTAAAAACGCTCTATTACACTCTTTCGTTCATATTTAAGATATTTGCATGACCTCACAGTTTTTGACCAACTTATTGCAGTACAGAACGCTGTATCTCGCTAAATGACATCGTTCTTTAAGGTTTCACGATGCTTGCATGCGCTTTAACGAGAATATCACAATATAGCAGTTTCGCACTTGTAACGGTACAACACGCAGTACCTGGCTAGTTCATGCCATTTCGTGTCCTTTCACAATATTTCACCTATCGCAGTTTCGTAGTCGCAATAAAACAACACAATCTCGTTAGATGACGTCCTTTTTGGTGGTTTCACGACGCTACCTAGCTTAAACTAACATAACTCAACCTAACATATCCTTCGCACGTCTATCGTTAGAAAACGTTTTACTCGCTACTTTACAATGCTCTCTACAACATTACGACGTTTTTATGCGCTTTCACATTAGATATCGCAGTTCCCGGCTTGTAATGGTGAAAAACACTGCATCTCACTAAGTGACATTGTTTAATGCGGTTTTACGACGGTTCATATCCTAACCTAGCCTAACATTCGCACTTTATCTAAAAACGCTCTATAACACTGTTTCGTTCACAATTACGATATTTGCATAACCGCACAGTTTTTCACCAACTTATTGCAGTACAGAACGCTGTATCTCGCTAAATGACATCGTTCTTTAAGGTTTCACGATGCTTGCATGCGCTTTAACGAGAATATCACAATATAGCAGTTTCTCACTTGTAACGGTACAACACGCAGTATCTGGCTTGTTCATGCGGTTTTATGTGCTTTCACAACATTTCACCTATTGCAGTTTCGTACATGCAATAAAACCACACTATCTCGTTAGATGACGTCGTTTTTGGTGGTTTCACGATGCTGCCTAGCTTAAACTAACATAACTCAACCTAACATAACCCTCGCACTTCTATCGTTAGAAAACGTTTGACTCGCTATTCTACATTGCTTTCTTCAACATTACGACGGTTTCAAGCGCTTTCACAATAGATATCACAGTTCCCGACTTGTAATGGTGAAAAACACTGCATCTCACTAAGTGACATTGTTTAATGCTGTTTTACGACGGTTCATATCTTAACCTAACCTAACCTAACCTTACCTAACCTAACTTAACCTAACCTAACTTAACCTAACCTAACCTAACCATCCTAACATAACCTACCCTAACCTAACCCAACCCAACCCAAACCTAACCAACCCAAACCAACCCAAACCAACCCAACCCAAATCAACCCAACCTAACGACGGTTGCAAGCGCTTTCACAATAGATATCGCAATTCCCGACTTGTAATGGTGAAAAACACTGCATTTCACTAAGTGACATTGTTTAATGCGGTTTTACGACGGTTCATATCCTAACCTAGCCTAACATTCGCACTTTATCTAAAAACGCTCTATTACACTGTTTCGTTCACAATTACGATATTTGCATAACCGCACAGTTTTTCACCAACTTATTGCAGTACAGAACGCTGTATCTGGCTAAATGACATCGTTCTTTGAGGTTACACGATGCTTGCATGCGCTTTAACGAGAATATCACAATATAGCAGTTTCTCACTTGTAACGGTACAACACGCAGTATCTGGCTTGTTCATGCCGTTTTATGTGCTTTCACAACATTTCACCTATTGCAGTTTCGTACATGCAATAAAACAACACTATCTCGTTAGATGACGTCCTTTTTTGTGGTTTCACGATGCTACCTAGCCTAAAGTAACATAACTCAACCTAACATATCCTTCGCACGTCTATCGTTAGAAAACGTTTTACTCGCTACTTTACAATGCTCTCTACAACATTACGTCGGTCTTATGCGCTTTCTCATTAGATATCGCAGTTCCCGACTTGTAATGGTGAAAAACACTGCATCTCACTAATAGACATTGTTTAATGCGGTTTTACGACGGTTCATATCTTATTCTAACCTAACATTCGCACTTGTATCTAAAAACGCTCTATAACACTGTTTCGTTCACAATTACGATATTTGCATAACCGCACAGTTTTTCACCAACTTATTGCAGTACAGAACGCTGTATCTGGCTAAATAACATCGTTCTTCAAGGTTTCACGATGCTTGCATGCGCTTTAACGAGAATATCACAATATAGCAGTTTCGCACTTGTAACGGTACATTACGCAGTATTTGGCTCGTTCATGCCGGTTTGTGTGCTTTCACAACATTGCACCTATTGCAGTTTCGTACATGCAATAAAACAACACAATCTCGTTAGATGACGTCCTTTTTGGTGGTTTCACGACGCTACCTAGCTTAAACTAACATAACTCAACCTAACATATCCTTCGCACTTCTATCGTTAGAAAACGTTTTACTAGCTACATTACAATGCTCTCTACAACATTACGTCGGTCTTATGCGCTTTCTCATTAGATATCGCAGTTCCCGACTTGTAATGGTGAAAAACACTGCATCTCACTAAGTGACATTGTTTAATGCTGTTTTACGACGGTTCATATCTTAACCTAACCTAACCTAACCTTACCTAACCTAACCTAACTTAACCTAACCTAACTTAACCTAACCTAACCTAACCATCCTAACATAACCTAACCTAACCTACCCTAACGCAACCCAACCTACCCTAACCTAACCTAACCCAACCCAACCCAACCCAACCCAAACCAACCCAACCCAAATCAACCCAACCCAACCCAACCCAACCCAACCTAACGACGGTTGCAAGCGCTTTCACAATATATATCGCAATTCCCGACTTGTAATGGTGAAAAACACTGCATTTCACTAAGTAACATTGTTTAATGCGGTTTTACGACGGTTCATATCCTAACCTAGCCTAACATTCGCACTTTATCTAAAAACGCTCTATAACACTGTTTCGTTCACAATTACGATATTTGCATAACCGCACAGTTTTTCACCAACTTATTGCAGTACAGAACGCTGTATCTGGCTAAATAACATCGTTCTTCAAGGTTTCACGATGCTTGCATGCGCTTTAACGAGAATATCACAATATAGCAGTTTCGCACTTGTAACGGTACATTACGCAGTATTTGGCTCGTTCATGCCGGTTTGTGTGCTTTCACAACATTGCACCTATTGCAGTTTCGTACATGCAATAAAACAACACAATCTCGTTGGATGACGTCCTTTTTGGTGGTTTCACGACGCTACCTAGCTTAAACTAACATAACTCAACCTAACATATCCTTCGCACTTCTATCGTTAGAAAACGTTTTACTAGCTACATTACAATGCTCTCTACAACATTACGTCGGTCTTATGCGCTTTCTCATTAGATATCGCAGTTCCCGACTTGTAATGGTGAAAAACACTGCATCTCACTAAGTGACATTGTTTAATGCTGTTTTACGACGGTTCATATATTAACCTAACCTAACCTTACCTAACTTAACCTAACCTAACCTAACCATCCTAACATAACCTAACCTAACCTAACCTAACGCAACCCAACCCAACCTAACGACGGTTGCAAGCGCTTTCACAATAGATATCGCAATTCTCGACTTGTAATGGTGAAAAACACTGCATTTCACTAAGTGACATTGTTTAATGCGGTTTTACGACGGTTCATATCTTAACCTAACCTAACATTCGCACTTGATCTAAAACGCTCTATTACACTGTTTCGTTCACAATTACGATATATGCATAACCTCACAGTGTTTCACCAACTTGTTGCAGTACAGAATGCGGTATCTCGATAAATGACATCGTTCTTCAAGGTTTCACGATGCTTGCATGCGCTTTAACGAGAATATCACAATATAGCAGTTTCGCACTTGTAACGGTACATTACGCAGTATTTGGCTCGTTCATGCCGGTTTGTGTGCTTTCACAACATTGCACCTATTGCAGTTTCGTACATGCAATAAAACAAAACAATCTCGTTAGATGACGTCCTTTTTGGTGGTTTCACGACGCTACCTAGCTTAAACTAACATAACTCAACCTAACATATCCTTCGCACTTCTATCGTTAGAAAACGTTTTACTCGCTACATTACAATGCTCTCTACAACATTACGTCGGTCTTATGCGCTTTCTCATTATATATCGCAGTTCCCGACTTGTAATGGTGAAAAACACTGCATCTCACTAAGTGACATTGTTTAATGCGGTTTTACGACGGTTCATATCTTAACCTAACCTAACATTCGCACTTGTATCTAAAACGCTCTATAACACTGTTTCGTTCACAATTACGATATTTGCATAACCGCACAGTTTTTCACCAACCTATTGCAGTACAGAACGCTGTATCTCGCTCAATGACATCGTTCTTTGAGGTTTCACGATGCTTGCATGCGCTTTAACGAGAATATCACAATATAGCAGTTTCTCACTTGTAACGGTACAACACGCAGTATCTGGCTTGTTCATGCCGGTTTGTTTGCTTTCACCACATTTCACTTATTGCAGTTTCGTACATGCAATAAAACAACACAATCTCGTTAGATGACGTCCTTTTTGGTGGTTTCACGACGCTGCCTAGCTTAAACTAACAACTCAACCTAACGTAACCTTCGCACTTCTATCGTTAGAAAACGTTTGACTCGCTACTCTACATTGCTTTCTACAACATTACGACGGTTTCAAGCGCTTTCACATTAGATATCGCAGTTCCCGACTTGTAATGGTAAAAAACACTGCATCTCACTAAGTGACATTGTTTAATGCTGTTTTACGACGGTTCATATATTAACCTAACCTAACCTTACCTAACTTAACCTAACCTAACCTAACCATCCTAACATAACCTAACCTAACCTAACCTAACGCAACCCAACCCAACCTAACGACGGTTGCAAGCGCTTTCACAATAGATATCGCAGTTCTCGACTTGTAATGGTGAAAAACACTGCATTTCACTAAGTGACATTGTTTAATGCGGTTTTACGACGGTTCATATCTTAACCTAACCTAACATTCGCACTTGATCTAAAACGCTCTATTACACTGTTTCGTTCACAATTACGATATATGCATAACCTCACAGTGTTTCACCAACTTATTGCAGTACAGAATGCGGTATCTCGCTAAATGACATCGTTCTTCAAGGTTTCACGATGCTTGCATGCGCTTTAACGAGAATATCACAATATAGCAGTTTCGCACTTGTAACGGTACATTACGCAGTATTTGGCTCGTTCATGCCGGTTTGTGTGCTTTCACAACATTGCACCTATTGCAGTTTCGTACATGCAATAAAACAACACAATCTCGTTAGATGACGTCCTTTTTGGTGGTTTCACGACGCTACCTAGCTTAAATTAACATAACAACCTAACATATCCTTCGCACTTCTATCGTTAGAAAACGTTTTACTCGCTACATTACAATGCTCTCTACAACATTACGTCGGTCTTATGCGCTTTCTCATTAGATATCGCAGTTCCCGACTTGTAATGGTGAAAAACACTGCATCTCACTAAGTGACATTGTTTAATGCGGTTTTACGACGGTTCATATCTTATTCTAACCTAACATTCGCACTTGTATCTAAAAACGCTCTATTACACTCTTTCGTTCATATTTAAGATATTTGCATGACCTCACAGTTTTTGACCAACTTATTGCAGTACAGAACGCTGTATCTCGCTAAATGACATCGTTCTTTAAGGTTTCACGATGCTTGCATGCGCTTTAACGAGAATATCACAATATAGCAGTTTCGCACTTGTAACGGTACAACACGCAGTACCTGGCTAGTTCATGCCATTTCGTGTCCTTTCACAATATTTCACCTATCGCAGTTTCGTAGTCGCAATAAAACAACACAATCTCGTTAGATGACGTCCTTTTTGGTGGTTTCACGACGCTACCTAGCTTAAACTAACATAACTCAACCTAACATATCCTTCGCACGTCTATCGTTAGAAAACGTTTTACTCGCTACTTTACAATGCTCTCTACAACATTACGACGTTTTTATGCGCTTTCACATTAGATATCGCAGTTCCCGGCTTGTAATGGTGAAAAACACTGCATCTCACTAAGTGACATTGTTTAATGCGGTTTTACGACGGTTCATATCCTAACCTAGCCTAACATTCGCACTTTATCTAAAAACGCTCTATAACACTGTTTCGTTCACAATTACGATATTTGCATAACCGCACAGTTTTTCACCAACTTATTGCAGTACAGAACGCTGTATCTCGCTAAATGACATCGTTCTTTAAGGTTTCACGATGCTTGCATGCGCTTTAACGAGAATATCACAATATAGCAGTTTCTCACTTGTAACGGTACAACACGCAGTATCTGGCTTGTTCATGCGGTTTTATGTGCTTTCACAACATTTCACCTATTGCAGTTTCGTACATGCAATAAAACCACACTATCTCGTTAGATGACGTCGTTTTTGGTGGTTTCACGATGCTGCCTAGCTTAAACTAACATAACTCAACCTAACATAACCCTCGCACTTCTATCGTTAGAAAACGTTTGACTCGCTATTCTACATTGCTTTCTTCAACATTACGACGGTTTCAAGCGCTTTCACAATAGATATCACAGTTCCCGACTTGTAATGGTGAAAAACACTGCATCTCACTAAGTGACATTGTTTAATGCTGTTTTACGACGGTTCATATCTTAACCTAACCTAACCTAACCTTACCTAACCTAACTTAACCTAACCTAACTTAACCTAACCTAACCTAACCATCCTAACATAACCTACCCTAACCTAACCCAACCCAACCCAAACCTAACCAACCCAAACCAACCCAAACCAACCCAACCCAAATCAACCCAACCTAACGACGGTTGCAAGCGCTTTCACAATAGATATCGCAATTCCCGACTTGTAATGGTGAAAAACACTGCATTTCACTAAGTGACATTGTTTAATGCGGTTTTACGACGGTTCATATCCTAACCTAGCCTAACATTCGCACTTTATCTAAAAACGCTCTATTACACTGTTTCGTTCACAATTACGATATTTGCATAACCGCACAGTTTTTCACCAACTTATTGCAGTACAGAACGCTGTATCTGGCTAAATGACATCGTTCTTTGAGGTTACACGATGCTTGCATGCGCTTTAACGAGAATATCACAATATAGCAGTTTCTCACTTGTAACGGTACAACACGCAGTATCTGGCTTGTTCATGCCGTTTTATGTGCTTTCACAACATTTCACCTATTGCAGTTTCGTACATGCAATAAAACAACACTATCTCGTTAGATGACGTCCTTTTTTGTGGTTTCACGATGCTACCTAGCCTAAAGTAACATAACTCAACCTAACATATCCTTCGCACGTCTATCGTTAGAAAACGTTTTACTCGCTACTTTACAATGCTCTCTACAACATTACGTCGGTCTTATGCGCTTTCTCATTAGATATCGCAGTTCCCGACTTGTAATGGTGAAAAACACTGCATCTCACTAATAGACATTGTTTAATGCGGTTTTACGACGGTTCATATCTTATTCTAACCTAACATTCGCACTTGTATCTAAAAACGCTCTATAACACTGTTTCGTTCACAATTACGATATTTGCATAACCGCACAGTTTTTCACCAACTTATTGCAGTACAGAACGCTGTATCTGGCTAAATAACATCGTTCTTCAAGGTTTCACGATGCTTGCATGCGCTTTAACGAGAATATCACAATATAGCAGTTTCGCACTTGTAACGGTACATTACGCAGTATTTGGCTCGTTCATGCCGGTTTGTGTGCTTTCACAACATTGCACCTATTGCAGTTTCGTACATGCAATAAAACAACACAATCTCGTTAGATGACGTCCTTTTTGGTGGTTTCACGACGCTACCTAGCTTAAACTAACATAACTCAACCTAACATATCCTTCGCACTTCTATCGTTAGAAAACGTTTTACTAGCTACATTACAATGCTCTCTACAACATTACGTCGGTCTTATGCGCTTTCTCATTAGATATCGCAGTTCCCGACTTGTAATGGTGAAAAACACTGCATCTCACTAAGTGACATTGTTTAATGCTGTTTTACGACGGTTCATATATTAACCTAACCTAACCTTACCTAACTTAACCTAACCTAACCTAACCATCCTAACATAACCTAACCTAACCTAACCTAACGCAACCCAACCCAACCTAACGACGGTTGCAAGCGCTTTCACAATAGATATCGCAATTCTCGACTTGTAATGGTGAAAAACACTGCATTTCACTAAGTGACATTGTTTAATGCGGTTTTACGACGGTTCATATCTTAACCTAACCTAACATTCGCACTTGATCTAAAACGCTCTATTACACTGTTTCGTTCACAATTACGATATATGCATAACCTCACAGTGTTTCACCAACTTATTGCAGTACAGAATGCGGTATCTCGCTAAATGACATCGTTCTTCAAGGTTTCACGATGCTTGCATGCGCTTTAACGAGAATATCACAATATAGCAGTTTCGCACTTGTAACGGTACATTACGCAGTATTTGGCTCGTTCATGCCGGTTTGTGTGCTTTCACAACATTGCACCTATTGCAGTTTCGTACATGCAATAAAACAACACAATCTCGTTAGATGACGTCCTTTTTGGTGGTTTCACGACGCTACCTAGCTTAAACTAACATAACTCAACCTAACATATCCTTCGCACTTCTATCGTTAGAAAACGTTTTACTCGCTACATTACAATGCTCTCTACAACATTACGTCGGTCTTATGCGCTTTCTCATTAGATATCGCAGTTCCCGACTTGTAATGGTGAAAAACACTGCATCTCACTAAGTGACATTGTTTAATGCGGTTTTACGACGGTTCATATCTTATTCTAACCTAACATTCGCACTTGTATCTAAAAACGCTCTATTACACTCTTTCGTTCATATTTAAGATATTTGCATGACCTCACAGTTTTTGACCAACTTATTGCAGTACAGAACGCTGTATCTCGCTAAATGACATCGTTCTTTAAGGTTTCACGATGCTTGCATGCGCTTTAACGAGAATATCACAATATAGCAGTTTCGCACTTGTAACGGTACAACACGCAGTACCTGGCTAGTTCATGCCATTTCGTGTCCTTTCACAATATTTCACCTATCGCAGTTTCGTAGTCGCAATAAAACAACACAATCTCGTTAGATGACGTCCTTTTTGGTGGTTTCACGACGCTACCTAGCTTAAACTAACATAACTCAACCTAACATATCCTTCGCACGTCTATCGTTAGAAAACGTTTTACTCGCTACTTTACAATGCTCTCTACAACATTACGACGGTTTTATGCGCTTTAACATTAGATATCGCAGTTCCCGGCTTGTAATGGTGAAAAACACTGCATCTCACTAAGTGACATTGTTTAATGCGGTTTTACGACGGTTCATATCCTAACCTAGCCTAACATTCGCACTTTATCTAAAAACGCTCTATAACACTGTTTCGTTCACAATTACGATATTTGCATAACCGCACAGTTTTTCACCAACTTATTGCAGTACAGAACGCTGTATCTCGCTAAATGACATCGTTCTTTAAGGTTTCACGATGCTTGCATGCGCTTTAACGAGAATATCACAATATAGCAGTTTCTCACTTGTAACGGTACAACACGCAGTATCTGGCTTGTTCATGCCGTTTTATGTGCTTTCACAACATTTCACCTATTGCAGTTTCGTACATGCAATAAAACCACACTATCTCGTTAGATGACGTCGTTTTTGGTGGTTTCACGATGCTGCCTAGCTTAAACTAACATAACTCAACCTAACATAACCCTCGCACTTCTATCGTTAGAAGACGTTTGACTCGCTATTCTACATTGCTTTCTACAACATTACGACGGTTTCAAGCGCTTTCACAATAGATATCACAGTTCCCGACTTGTAATGGTGAAAAACACTGCATCTCACTAAGTGACATTGTTTAATGCTGTTTTACGACGGTTCATATCTTAACCTAACCTAACCTAACCTAACCTTACCTAACCTAACTTAACCTAACCTAACTTAACCTAACCTAACCTAACCATCCTAACATAACCTAACCTAACCTAACCTAACGCAACCCAACCTACCCTAACCTAACCCAACCCAAACCATCCTAACATAACCTAACCTTAGCTAACGCAACCCAACCCAACCTAACGACGGTTGCAAGCGCTTTCACAATAGATATCGCAGTTCTCGACTTGTAATGGTGAAAAACACTGCATTTCACTAAGTGACATTGTTTAATGCGGTTTTACGACGGTTCATATCTTAACCTAACCTAACATTCGCACTTGATCTAAAACGCTCTATTACACTGTTTCGTTCACAATTACGATATATGCATAACCTCACAGTGTTTCACCAACTTATTGAAGTACAGAATGCGGTATCTCGCTAAATGACATCGTTCTTCAAGGTTTCACGATGCTTGCATGCGCTTTAACGAGAATATCACAATATAGCAGTTTCGCACTTGTAACGGTACATTACGCAGTATTTGGCTCGTTCATGCCGGTTTGTGTGCTTTCACAACATTGCACCTATTGCAGTTTCGTACATGCAATAAAACAACACAATCTCGTTAGATGACGTCCTTTTTGGTGGTTTCACGACGCTACCTAGCTTAAACTAACATAACTCAACCTAACATATCCTTCGCACTTCTATCGTTAGAAAACGTTTTACTCGCTACATTACAATGCTCTCTACAACATTACGTCGGTCTTAATCGCTTTCTCATTAGATATCGCAGTTCCCGACTTGTAATGGTGAAAAACACTGCATCTCACTAAGTGACATTGTTTAATGCGGTTTTACGACGGTTCATATCTTAACCTAACCTAACATTCGCACTTGTATCTAAAAACGCTCTATAACATTCGTTCACAATTACGATATTTGCATAACCGCACAGTTTTTCACCAACCTATTGCAGTACAGAACGCTGTATCTCGCTCAATGACATCGTTCTTTGAGGTTTCACGATGCTTGCATGCGCTTTAACGAGAATATCACAATATAGCAGTTTCGCACTTGTAACGGTACATTACACAGTATTTGGCTCGTTCATGCCGGTTTCTGTGCTTTCACATTTCACCTATTGCAGTTTCGTACATGCAATAAAACAACACTATCTCGTTAGATGACGTCGTTTTTGGTGGTTTCACGATGCTGCCTAGCTTAAACTAACATAACTCAACCTAACATAACCTTCGCACTTCTATCGTTAGAAAACGTTTTACTCGCTACTTTACAATGCTCTCTACAACATTACGACGGTTTTATGCGCTTTCACATTAGATATCGCAGTTCCCGGCATGTAATTGTGAAAAACACTGCATCTCACAAAGTGACATTGTTTAATGCGGTTTTACGACGGCTCATATCTTAACCTAACCTAACATTCGCACTTGTATCTAAAAACGCTCTATAACACTGTTTCGTTCACAATTACGATATTTGCATAACCGCACAGTTTTTCACCAACCTATTGCAGTACCGAACGCTGTATCTCGCTAAATGACATCGTTCTTTGAGGTTTCAAGATGCTTGCATGCGCTTTAACGACAATATCACAATATAGCAGTTTCTCACTTGTAACGGTACAACACGCAGTATCTGGCTTGTTCATGCCGGTTTGTGTGCTTTCACCACATTTCACTTATTGCAGTTTCGTACATGCAATAAAACAACACAATCTCGTTCGATGACTTCTTTTTTGGTTGTTTCACGACGCTGCCTAGCTTAAACAACTCAACCTAACATAACTTTCGCACTTCTATCGTTAGAAAACGTTTGACTCGCTGCTCTCTATTGCTTTCTACAACATTACGACGGTTTCAAGCGCTTTCACATTAGATATCGCAGTTCCCGACTTGTAATGGTGAAAAACACTGCATCTCACTAAGTAACATTGTTTAATGCTGTTTTACGACGGTTCATATCTTAACCTAACCTAACCTAACCTTACCTAACCTAACCTAACTTAACCTAACCTAACTTAACCTAACCTAACCTAACCATCCTAACATAACCTAACCTACCCTAACGCAACCCAACCTACCCTAACCTAACCCAACCCAACCCAACCCAAACCAACCCATCCCAAATCAACCCAACCCAACCCAACCCAACCCAACCTAACGACGGTTGCAAGCGCTTTCACAATATATATCGCAATTCCCGACTTGTAATGGTGAAAAACACTGCATTTCACTAAGTGACATTGTTTAATGCGGTTTTACGACGGTTCATATCCTAACCTAGCCTAACATTCGCACTTTATCTAAAAACGCTCTATAACACTGTTTCGTTCACAATTACGATATTTCCATAACCGCACAGTTTTTCACCAACTTATTGCAGTACAGAACGCTGTATCTGGCTAAATGACATCGTTCTTCAAGGTTTCACGATGCTTGCATGCGCTTTAACGAGAATATCACAATATAGCAGTTTCGCACTTGTAACGGTACATTACGCAGTATTTGGCTCGTTCATGCCGGTTTGTGTGCTTTCACAACATTGCACCTATTGCAGTTTCGTACATGCAATAAAACAACACAATCTCGTTAGATGACGTCCTTTTTGGTGGTTTCACGACGCTACCTAGCTTAAACTAACATAACTCAACCTAACATATCCTTCGCACTTCTATCGTTAGAAAACGTTTTACTCGCTACATTACAATGCTCTCTACAACATTACGTCGGTCTTATGCGCTTTCTCATTAGATATCGCAGTTCCCGACTTGTAATGGTGAAAAACACTGCATCTCACTAAGTGACATTGTTTAATGCTGTTTTACGACGGTTCATATATTAACCTAACCTAACCTTACCTAACTTAACCTAACCTAACCTAACCATCCTAACATAACCTAACCTAACCTAACCTAACGCAACCCAACCCAATCTAACGACGGTTGCAAGCGCTTTCACAATAGATATCGCAGTTCTCGACTTGTAATGGTGAAAAACACTGCATTTCACTAAGTGACATTGTTTAATGCGGTTTTACGACGGTTCATATCTTAACCTAACCTAACATTCGCACTTGATCTAAAACGCTCTATTACACTGTTTCGTTCACAATTACGATATATGCATAACCTCACAGTGTTTCACCAACTTATTGCAGTACAGAATGCGGTATCTCGCTAAATGACATCGTTCTTCAAGGTTTCACGATGCTTGCATGCGCTTTAACGAGAATATCACAATATAGCAGTTTCGCACTTGTAACGGTACATTACGCAGTATTTGGCTCGTTCATGCCGGTTTGTGTGCTTTCACAACATTGCACCTATTGCAGTTTCGTACATGCAATAAAACAACACAATCTCGTTAGATGACGTCCTTTTTGGTGGTTTCACGACGCTACCTAGCTTAAACTAACATAACTCAACCTAACATATCCTTCGCACTTCTATCGTTAGAAAACGTTTTACTCGCTACATTACAATGCTCTCTACAACATTACGTCGGTCTTATGCGCTTTCTCATTAGATATCGCAGTTCCCGACTTGTAATGGTGAAAAACACTGCATCTCACTAAGTGACATTGTTTAATGCGGTTTTACGACGGTTCATATCTTAACCTAACCTAACATTCGCACTTGTATCTAAAACGCTCTATAACACTGTTTCGTTCACAATTACGATATTTGCATAACCGCACAGTTTTTCACCAACCTATTGCAGTACAGAACGCTGTATCTCGCTCAATGACATCGTTCTTTGAGGTTTCACGATGCTTGCATGCGCTTTAACGAGAATATCACAATATAGCAGTTTCTCACTTGTAACGGTACAACACGCAGTATCTGGCTTGTTCATGCCGGTTTGTGTGCTTTCACCACATTTCACTTATTGCAGTTTCGTACATGCAATAAAACAACACAATCTCGTTAGATGACGTCCTTTTTGGTGGTTTCACGACGCTGCCTAGCTTAAACTAACAACTCAACCTAACGTAACCTTCGCACTTCTATCGTTAGAAAACGTTTGACTCGCTACTCTACATTGCTTTCTACAACATTACGACGGTTTCAAGCGCTTTCACATTAGATATCGCAGTTCCCGACTTGTAATGGTGAAAAACACTGCATCTCACTAAGTAACATTGTTTAATGCTGTTTTACGACGGTTCATATCTTAACCTAACCTAACCTTACCTAACCTAACCTAACTTAACCTAACCTAACCTAACCATCCTAACATAACCTAACCTAACCTAACCTAACGCAACCCAACCTACCCTAACCCAACTCAACCCAACCCAACCCAACCTAACGACGGTTGCAAGCGCTTTCACAATAGATATCGCAATTCCCGACTTGTAATGGTGAAAAACACTGCATTTCACTAAGTGATATTGTTTAATGCGGTTTTACGACGGTTCAAATCCTAACCGAGCCTAACATTCGCACTTTATCTAAAAACGCTCTATAACACTGTTTCGTTCACAATTACGATATTTGCATAACCGCACAGTTTTTCACCAACTTATTGCAGTACAGAACGCTGTATCTGGCTAAATGACATCGTTCTTTGAGGTTACACTATGCTTGCATGCGCTTTAACGAGAATATCACAATATAGCAGTTTCTCACTTGTAACGGTACAACACGCAGTATCTGGCTTGTTCATGCCGTTTTATGTGCTTTCACAACATTTCACCTATTGCAGTTTCGTACATGCAATAAAACCACACTATCTCGTTAGATGACGTCGTTTTTGGTGGTTTCACGATGCTGCCTAGCTTAAACTAACATAACTCAACCTAACATAACCCTCGCACTTCTATCGTTAGAAAACGTTTGACTCGCTATTCTACATTGCTTTCTACAACATTACGACGGTTTCAAGCGCTTTCACAATAGATATCACAGTTCCCGACTTGTAATGGTGAAAAACACTGCATCTCACTAAGTGACATTGTTTAATGCTGTTTTACGACGGTTCATATCTTAACCTAACCTAACCTAACCTTACCTAACCTAACTTAACCTAACCTAACTTAACCTAACCTAACCTAACCATCCTAACATAACCTAACCTAACCTAACCTAACGCAACCCAACCTACCCTAACCTAACCTAACCCAAACCAACCCAAACCAACCCAAACCAACCCAACCCAAATCAACCCAACCTAACGACGGTTGCAAGCGCTTTCACAATAGATATCGCAATTCCCGACTTGTAATGGTGAAAAACACTGCATTTCACTAAGTGACATTGTTTAATGCGGTTTTACGACGGTTCATATCCTAACCTAGCCTAACATTCGCACTTTATCTAAAAACGCTCTATTACACTGTTTCGTTCACAATTACGATATTTGCATAACCGCACAGTTTTTCACCAACTTATTGCAGTACAGAACGTTGTATCTGGCTAAATGACATCGTTCTTTGAGGTTACACGATGCTTGCATGCGCTTTAACGAGAATATCACAATATAGCAGTTTCTCACTTGTAACGGTACAACACGCAGTATCTGGCTTGTTCATGCCGTTTTATGTGCTTTCACAACATTTCACCTATTGCAGTTTCGTACATGCAATAAAACAACACTATCTCGTTAGATGACGCCCTTTTTTGTGGTTTCACGATGCTACCTAGCCTAAAGTAACATAACTCAACCTAACATATCCTTCGCACGTCTATCGTTAGAAAACGTTTTACTCGCTACTTTACAATGCTCTCTACAACATTACGTCGGTCTTATGCGCTTTCTCATTAGATATCGCAGTTCCCGACTTGTAATGGTGAAAAACACTGCATCTCACTAAGTGACATTGTTTAATGCGGTTTTACGACGGTTCATATCTTATTCTAACCTAACATTCGCACTTGTATCTAAAAATGCTCTATTACACTCTTTCGTTCATATTTAAGATATTTGCATGACCTCACAGTTTTTGACCAACTTATTGCAGTACAGAACGCTGTATCTCGCTAAATGACATCGTTCTTTAAGGTTTCACGATGCTTGTGTGCGCTTTAACGAGAATATCACAATATAGCAGTTTCGCACTTGTAACGGTACAACACGCAGTACCGGGCTAGTTCATGCCATTTCGTGTCCTTTCACAATATTTCACCTATCGCAGTTTCGTAGTCGCAATAAAACAACACAATCTCGTTAGATGACGTCCTTTTTGGTGGTTTCACGACGCTACCTAGCTTAAACTAACATAACTCAACCTAACATATCCTTCGCACGTCTATCGTTAGAAAACGTTTTACTCGCTACTTTACAATGCTCTCTACAACATTACGACGGTTTTATGCGCTTTCACATTAGATATCGCAGTTCCCGGCTTGTAATGGTGAAAAACACTGCATCTCACTAAGTGACATTGTTTAATGCGGTTTTACGACGGCTCATATCTTAACCTAACCTAACATTCGCACTTGTATCTAAAAACGCTCTATAACACTGTTTCGTTCACAATTACGATATTTGCATAACCGCACAGTTTTTCACCAACCTATTGCAGTACAGAACGCTGTATCTCGCTAAATGACATCGTTCTTTGAGGTTTCACGATGCTTGCATGCGCTTTAACGAGAATATCACAATATAGCAGTTTCTCACTTGTAACGGTATAACACGCAGTATCTGGCTTGTTCATGCCGGTTTGTGTGCTTTCACCACATTTCACTTATTGCAGTTTCGTACATGCAATAAAACAACACAATCTCGTTAGATGACGTCCTTTTTGGTGGTTTCACGACGCTGCCTAGCTTAAACTAACAACTCAACCTAACATAACCTTCGCACTTCTATCGTTAGAAAACGTTTGACTCGCTGCTCTCTATTGCTTTCTACAACATTACGACGGTTTCAAGCGCTTTCACATTAGATATCGCAGTTCCCGACTTGTAATGGTGAAAAACACTGCATCTCACTAAGTAACATTGTTTCTTGCTGTTTTACGACGGTTCATATCTTAACCTAACCTAACCTAACCTTACCTAACCTAACCTAACTTAACCTAACCTAACTTAACCTAACCTAACCTAACCATCCTAACATAACCTAACCTAACCTACCCTAACGCAACCCAACCTACCCTAACCTAACCCAACCCAACCCAACCCAACCCAAACCAACCCAACCCAAATCAACCCAACCCAACCCAACCCAACCTAACGACGGTTGCAAGCGCTTTCACAATATATATCGCAATTCCCGACTTGTAATGGTGAAAAACACTGCATTTCACTAAGTGACATTGTTTAATGCGGTTTTACGACGGTTCATTTCCTAACCTAGCCTAACATTCGCACTTTATCTAAAAACGCTCTATAACACTGTTTCGTTCACAATTACGATATTTGCATAACCGCACAGTTTTTCACCAACTTATTGCAGTACAGAACGCTGTATCTGGCTAAATGACATCGTTCTTTGAGGTTACACTATGCTTGCATGCGCTTTAACGAGAATATCACAATATAGCAGTTTCTCACTTGTAACGGTACAACACGCAGTATCTGGCTTGTTCATGCCGTTTTATGTGCTTTCACAACATTTCACCTATTGCAGTTTCGTACATGCAATAAAACAACACTATCTCGTTAGATGACGTCGTTTTTGGTGGTTTCACGATGCTGCCTAGCTTAAACTAACATACCTCAACCTAACATAACCTTCGCACTTCTATCGTTAGAAAACGTTTGACTCGCTATTCTACATTGCTTTCTACAACATTACGACGGTTTCAAGCGCTTTCACATTAGATATCGCAGTTCCCGACTTGTAATGGTAAAAAACACTGCATCTCACTAAGTGACATTGTTTAATGCTGTTTTACGATGGTTCATATATTAACCTAACCTAACCTTACCTAACTTAACCTAACCTAACCTAACCATCCTAACATAACCTAACCTAACCTAACCTAACGCAACCCAACCCAACCTAACGACGGTTGCAAGCGCTTTCACAATAGATATCGCAGTTCTCGACTTGTAATGGTGAAAAACACTGCATTTCACTAAGTGACATTGTTTAATGCGGTTTTACGACGGTTCATATCTTAACCTAACCTAACCTTACCTAACCTAACCTAACTTAACCTAACCTAACCTAACCATCCTAACATAACCTAACCTAACCTAACCTAACGCAACCCAACCTACCCTAACCCAACCCAACCCAACCCAACCCAACCTAACGACGGTTGCAAGCGCTTTCACAATAGATATCGCAATTCCCGACTTGTAATGGTGAAAAACACTGCATTTCACTAAGTGATATTGTTTAATGCGGTTTTACGACGGTTCATATCCTAACCGAGCCTAACATTCGCACTTTATCTAAAAACGCTCTATAACACTGTTTCGTTCACAATTACGATATTTGAATAACCGCACAGTTTTTCACCAACTTATTGCAGTACAGAACGCTGTATCTGGCTAAATGACATCGTTCTTTGAGGTTACACTATGCTTGCATGCGCTTTAACGAGAATATCACAATATAGCAGTTTCTCACTTGTAACGGTACAACACGCAGTATCTGGCTTGTTCATGCCGTTTTATGTGCTTTCACAACATTTCACCTATTGCAGTTTCGTACATGCAATAAAACAACACTATCTCGTTAGATGACGTCGTTTTTGGTGGTTTCACGATGCTGCCTAGCTTAAACTAACATAACTCAACCTAACATAACCTTCGCACTTCTATCGTTAGAAAACGTTTGACTCGCTATTCTACAATGCTTTCTACAACATTACGACGGTTTCAAGCGCTTTCACATTAGATATCGCAGTTCCCGACTTGTAATGGTAAAAAACACTGCATCTCACTAAGTGACATTGTTTAATGCTGTTTTACGACGGTTCATATATTAACCTAACCTAACCTTACCTAACTTAACCTAACCTAACCATCCTAACATAACCTAACCTAACCTAACCTAACGCAACCCAACCCAACCTAACGACGGTTGCAAGCGCTTTCACAATAGATATCGCAGTTCTCGACTTGTAATGGTGAAAAACACTGCATTTCACTAAGTGACATTGTTTAATGCGGTTTTACGACGGTTCATATCTTAACCTAACCTAACATTCGCACTTGATCTAAAACGCTCTATTACACTGTTTCGTTCACAATGACGATATATGCATAACCTCACAGTGTTTCACCAACTTATTGCAGTACAGAATGCGGTATCTCGCTAAATGACATCGTTCTTCAAGGTTTCACGATGCTTGCATGCGCTTTAACGAGAATATCACAATATAGCAGTTTCGCACTTGTAACGGTACATTACGCAGTATTTGGCTCGTTCATGCCGGTTTGTGTGCTTTCACAACATTGCACCTATTGCAGTTTCGTACATGCAATAAAACAACACAATCTCGTTAGATGACGTCCTTTTTGGTGGTTTCACGACGCTACCTAGCTTAAACTAACATAACAACCTAACATATCCTTCGCACTTCTATCGTTAGAAAACGTTTTACTCGCTACATTACAATGCTCTCTACAACATTACGTCGGTCTTATGCGCTTTCTCATTAGATATCGCAGTTCCCGTCTTGTAATGGTGAAAAACACTGCATCTCACTAAGTGACATTGTTTAATGCGGTTTTACGACGGTTCATATCTTATTCTAACCTAACATTCGCACTTGTATCTAAAAACGCTCTATTACACTCTTTCGTTCATATTTAAGATATTTGCATGACCTCACAGTTTTTGACCAACTTATTGCAGTACAGAACGCTGTATCTCGCTAAATGACATCGTTCTTTAAGGTTTCACGATGCTTGCATGCGCTTTAACGAGAATATCACAATATAGCAGTTTCGCACTTGTAACGGTACAACACGCAGTACCTGGCTAGTTCATGCCATTTCGTGTCCTTTCACAATATTTCACCTATCGCAGTTTCGTAGTCGCAATAAAACAACACAATCTCGTTAGATGACGTCCTTTTTGGTGGTTTCACGACGCTACCTAGCTTAAACTAACATAACTCAACCTAACATATCCTTCGCACGTCTATCGTTAGAAAACGTTTTACTCGCTACTTTACAATGCTCTCTACAACATTACGACGGTTTTATGCGCTTTCACATTAGATATCGCAGTTCCCGGCTTGTAATGGTGAAAAACACTGCATTTCACTAAGTGACATTGTTTAATGCGGTTTTACGACGGTTCATATCCTAACCGAGCCTAACATTCGCACTTTATCTAAAAACGCTCTATAACACTGTTTCGTTCACAATTACGATATTTGCATAACCGCACAGTTTTTCACCAACTTATTGCAGTACAGAACGCTGTATCTGGCTAAATGACATCGTTCTTTGAGGTTACACTATGCTTGCATGCGCTTTAACGAGAATATCACAATATAGCAGTTTCTCACTTGTAACGGTACAACACGCAGTATCTGGCTTGTTCATGCCGTTTTATGTGCTTTCACAACATTTCACCTATTGCAGTTTCGTACATGCAATAAAACAACACTATCTCGTTAGATGACGTCGTTTTTGGTGGTTTCACGATGCTGCCTAGCTTAAACTAACATAACTCAACCTAACATAACCTTCGCACTTCTATCGTTAGAAAACGTTTGACTCGCTATTCTACATTGCTTTCTACAACATTACGACGGTTTCAAGCGCTTTCACATTAGATATCGCAGTTCCCGACTTGTAATGGTAAAAAACACTGCATCTCACTAAGTGACATTGTTTAATGCTGTTTTACGACGGTTCATATATTAACCTAACCTAACCTTACCTAACTTAACCTAACCTAACCTAACCATCCTAACATAACCTAACCTAACCTAACCTAACGCAACCCAACCCAACCTAACGACGGTTGCAAGCGCTTTCACAATAGATATCGCAGTTCTCGACTTGTAATGGTGAAAAACACTGCATTTCACTAAGTGACATTGTTTAATGCGGTTTTACGACGGTTCATATCTTAACCTAACCTAACATTCGCACTTGATCTAAAACGCTCTATTACACTGTTTCGTTCACAATTACGATATATGCATAACCTCACAGTGTTTCACCAACTTATTGCAGTACAGAATGCGGTATCTCGCTAAATGACATCGTTCTTCAAGGTTTCACGATGCTTGCATGCGCTTTAACGAGAATATCACAATATAGCAGTTTCGCACTTGTAACGGTACATTACGCAGTATTTGGCTCGTTCATGCCGGTTTGTGTGCTTTCACAACATTGCACCTATTGCAGTTTCGTACATGCAATAAAACAACACAATCTCGTTAGATGACGTCCTTTTTGGTGGTTTCACGACGCTACCTAGCTTAAACTAACATAACAACCTAACATATCCTTCGCACTTCTATCGTTAGAAAACGTTTTACTCGCTACATTACAATGCTCTCTACAACATTACGTCGGTCTTATGCGCTTTCTCATTAGATATCGCAGTTCCCGACTTGTAATGGTGAAAAACACTGCATCTCACTAAGTGACATTGTTTAATGCGGTTTTACGACGGTTCATATCTTATTCTAACCTAACATTCGCACTTGTATCTAAAAACGCTCTATTACACTCTTTCGTTCATATTTAAGATATTTGCATGACCTCACAGTTTTTGACCAACTTATTGCAGTACAGAACGCTGTATCTCGCTAAATGACATCGTTCTTTAAGGTTTCACGATGCTTGGATGCGCTTTAACGAGAATATCACAGTATAGCAGTTTCTCACTTGTAACGGTACAACACGCAGTATCTGGCTTGTTCATGCCGTTTTATGTGCTTTCACAACATTTCACCTATTGCAGTTTCGTACATGCAATAAAACCACACTATCTCGTTAGATGACGTCGTTTTTGGTGGTTTCACGATGCTGCCTAGCTTAAACTAACATAACTCAACCTAACATAACCCTCGCACTTCTATCGTTAGAAAACGTTTGACTCGCTATTCTACATTGCTTTCTACAACATTACGACGGTTTCAAGCGCTTTCACAATAGATATCACAGTTCCCGACTTGTAATGGTGAAAAACACTGCATCTCACTAAGTGACATTGTTTAATGCTGTTTTACGACGGTTCATATCTTAACCTAACCTAACCTAACCTTACCTAACCTAACTTAACCTAACCTAACTTAACCTAACCTAACCTAACCATCCTAACATAACCTAACCTAACCTAACCTAACGCAACCCAACCTACCCTAACCTAACCCAACCCAACCCAACCCAACCCAACCCAACCCAAACCAACCCAAACCAACCCAAACCAACCCAACCCAAATCAACCCAACCTAACGACGGTTGCAAGCGCTTTCACAATAGATATCGCAATTCCCGACTTGTAATGGTGAAAAACACTGCATTTCACTAAGTGACATTGTTTAATGCGGTTTTACGACGGTTCATATCCTAACCTAGCCTAACATTCGCACTTTATCTAAAAACGCTCTATTACACTGTTTCGTTCACAATTACGATATTTGCATAACCGCACAGTTTTTCACCAACTTATTGCAGTACAGAACGCTGTATCTGGCTAAATGACATCGTTCTTTGAGGTTACACGATGCTTGCATGCGCTTTAACGAGAATATCACAATATAGCAGTTTCGCACTTGTAACGGTACAACACGCAGTATCTGGCTTGTTCATGCCGTTTTATGTGCTTTCACAACATTTCACCTATTGCAGTTTCGTACATGCAATAAAACAACACTATCTCGTTAGATGACGTCCTTTTTTGTGGTTTCACGATGCTACCTAGCCTAAAGTAACATAACTCAACCTAACATATCCTTCGCACGTCTATCGTTAGAAAACGTTTTACTCGCTACTTTACAATGCTCTCTACAACATTACATCGGTCTTATGCGCTTTCTCATTAGATATCGCAGTTCCCGACTTGTAATGGTGAAAAACACTGCATCTCACTAAGTGACATTGTTTAATGCGGTTTTACGACGGTTCATATCTTATTCTAACCTAACATTCGCACTTGTATCTAAAAACGCTCTATTACACTCTTTCGTTCATATTTAAGATATTTGCATGACCTCACAGTTTTTGACCAACTTATTGCAGTACAGAACGCTGTATCTCGCTAAATGACATCGTTCTTTAAGGTTTCACGATGCTTGCATGCGCTTTAACGAGAATATCACAATATAGCAGTTTCGCACTTGTAACGGTACAACACGCAGTACCTGGCTAGTTCATGCCATTTCGTGTCCTTTCACAATATTTCACCTATCGCAGTTTCGTAGTCGCAATAAAACAACACAATCTCGTTAGATGACGTCCTTTTTGGTGGTTTCACGACGCTACCTAGCTTAAACTAACATAACTCAACCTAACATATCCTTCGCACGTCTATCGTTAGAAAACGTTTTACTCGCTACTTTACAATGCTCTCTACAACATTACGACGGTTTTATGCGCTTTCACATTAGATATCGCAGTTCCCGGCTTGTAATTGTGAAAAACACTGCATCTCACTAAGTGACATTGTTTAATGCGGTTTTACGACGGTTCATATCCTAACCTAGCCTAACATTCGCACTTTATCTAAAAACGCTCTATAACACTGTTTCGTTCACAATTACGATATTTGCATAACCGCACAGTTTTTCACCAACTTATTGCAGTACAGAACGCTGTATCTCGCTAAATGACATCGTTCTTTAAGGTTTCACGATGCTTGCATGCGCTTTAACGAGAATATCACAATATAGCAGTTTCTCACTTGTAACGGTACAACACGCAGTATCTGGCTTGTTCATGCCCTTTTATGTGCTTTCACAACATTTCACCTATTGCAGTTTCGTACATGCAATAAAACAACACTATCTCGTTAGATGACGTCCTTTTTTGTGGTTTCACGATGCTACCTAGCCTAAAGTAACATAACTCAACCTAACATATCCTTCGCACGTCTATCGTTAGAAAACGTTTTACTCGCTGCTTTACAATGCTCTCTACAACATTACGTCGGTCTTATGCGCTTTCTCATTAGATATCGCAGTTCCCGACTTGTAATGGTGAAAAACACTGCATCTCACTAAGTGACATTGTTTAATGCGGTTTTACGACGGTTCATATCTTATTCTAACCTAACATTCGCACTTGTATCTAAAAACGCTCTATTACACTCTTTCGTTCATATTTAAGATATTTGCATGACCTCACAGTTTTTGACCAACTTATTGCAGTACAGAACGCTGTATCTCGCTAAATGACATCGTTCTTTAAGGTTTCACGATGCTTGTGTGCGCTTTAACGAGAATATCACAATATAGCAGTTTCGCACTTGTAACGGTACAACACGCAGTACTTGGCTAGTTCATGCCATTTCGTGTCCTTTCACAATATTTCACCTATCGCAGTTTCGTAGTCGCAATAAAACAACACAATCTCGTTAGATGACGTCCTTTTTGGTGGTTTCACGACGCTACCTAGCTTAAACTAACATAACTCAACCTAACATATCCTTCGCACGTCTATCGTTAGAAAACGTTTTACTCGCTACTTTACAATGCTCTCTACAACATTACGACGGTTTCAAGCGCTTTCACAATAGATATCACAGTTCCCGACTTGTAATGGTGAAAAACACTGCATCTCACTAAGTGACATTGTTTAATGCTGTTTTACGACGGTTCATATCTTAACCTAACCTAACCTAACCTTACCTAACTTAACCTAACCTAACTTAACCTAACCTAACCTAACCATCCTAACATAACCTAACCTAACCTAACCTAACGCAACCCAACCTACCCTAACCTAACCCAACCCAACCCAACCCAAACCAACCCAAACCAACCCAAACCAACCCAACCCAAATCAACCCAACCTAACGACGGTTGCAAGCGCTTTCACAATAGATATCGCAATTCCCGACTTGTAATGGTGAAAAACACTGCATCTCACTGACATTGTTTAATGCGGTTTTACGACGGCTCATATCTTAACCTAACCTAACATTCGCACTTGTATCTAAAAACGCTCTATAACACTGTTTCGTTCACAATTACGATATTTGCATAACCGCACAGTTTTTCACCAACCTATTGCAGTACAGAACGCTGTATCTCGCTAAATGACATCGTTCTTTGAGGTTTCACGATGCTTGCATGCGCTTTAACGAGAATATCACAATATAGCAGTTTCTCACTTGTAACGGTACAACACGCAGTATCTGGCTTGTTCATGCCGGTTTGTGTGCTTTCACCACATTTCACTTATTGCAGTTTCGTACATGCAATAAAACAACACTATCTCGTTAGATGACGTCCTTTTTGGTGGTTTCACGATGCTACCTAGCCTAAACTAACATAACTCGACCACCATAACCTTCGCACTTCTATCGTTAGAAAACGTTTTACTCGCTACTTTACAATGCTTTCTACAACATTACGACGGTTTCATGCGATTTAAAATAAGATATCGCAGTTCCCCACTTGTAATGGTGAAAAAAACTGCATCTCACTAAGTGACATTGTTTAATGCGGTTTTACGACGGTTCATATCTTAACCTAACCTAACATTCGCACTTCTATCTAAAAACGCTCTATTACACTGTTTAGTTCACAATTACGATATTTGCATAACCTCACAGTGTTTCACCAACTTATTGCAGTACAGAATCCTGTATCTCGCTAAATGACATCGTTCTTCAAGGTTTCACGATGCTTGCTTGCGCTTTAACGAGAATATCACAATATAGCAGTTTCGCGCTTGTAACGGTACAACACGCAGTATCTGGCTCGTTCATGCCGGTTTTTGTGCTTTCACATTTCACCTATTGCAGTTTCGTACATGCAATAAAACAACACAATCTCGTTAGATGACGTCCTTTTTGGTGGTTTCACGGCGCTACCTAGCTTAAACTAACATAACTCAACCTAACATATCCATCGCACTTCTATCGTTAGAAAACGCTTGACTCGCTACTTTACAATGCTCTCTACAACATTACGACGGTTTTATCCGCTTTCACATTAGATATCGCAGCTCCCGGCTTGTAATGGTGAAAAACACTGCATCTCACTAAGTGACATTGTTTAATGCTGTTTTACGACGGTTCATATCTTAACCTAACCTAACATTCGCACTTGTATCTAAAAACGCTCTATAACACTGTTGCGTTCACAATTACGATATTTGCATAACCGCCAGTTTTTCACCAACTTATTGCAGTACAGAACGCTGTATCTGGTTAAATGACATCGTTCTTTGAGGTTACACGATTCTTGCACGCGCTTTAACGAGAATATCACAATATAGCAGTTTCTCACTTGTAACGGTACAACACGCAGTATCTGGCTTGTTCATGCCGTTTTATGTGCTTTCACAACATTTCACCTATTGCAGTTTCGTACATGCAATAAAACAACACTATCTCGTTATATGACGTCCTTTTTGGTGGTTTCACGATGCTACCTAGCCTAAACTAACATAACTCGACCACCATAACCTTCGCACTTCTATCGTTAGAAAACGTTTTACTCGCTACTTTACAATGCTCTCTACAACATTACGACGGTTTTATCCGCTTTCACATTAGATATCGCAGCTCCCGGCTTGTAATGGTGAAAAACACTGCATCTCACTAAGTGACATTGTTTAATGCTGTTTTACGACGGTGCATATCTTAACCTAACCTAACATTCGCACTTGTATCTAAAAACGCTCTATAACACTGTTTCGTTCACAATTACGATATTTGCATAACCGCCAGTTTTTCACCAACTTATTGCAGTACAGAACGCTGTATCTGGCTAAATGACATCGTTCTTTGAGGTTACACGATTCTTGCATGCGCTTTAACGAGAATATCACAATATAGCAGTTTCTCACTTGTAACGGTACAACACGCAGTATCTGGCTTGTTCATGCCGGTTTGTGTGCTTTCACAACATTTCACTTATTGCAGTTTCGTTCATGCAATAAAACAACACAATCTAGTTAGATGACGTCCTTTTTGGTGGTTTCACGACGCTACCTAGCTTAAACTAACATAACTCAACCTAACATATCCTTCGCACTTCTATCGTTAGAAAACGTTTTACTCGCTACTTTACAATGCTCTCTACAACATTACGACATTTTATCCGCTTTCACATTAGATATCGCAGTTCCCGGCTTGTAATGGTGAAAAACACTGCATCTCACTAAGTGACATTGTTTAATGCTGTTTTACGACGATTCATATCTTAACCTAACCTAACCTTACCTCACCTAACCTAACCTAACTTAACCTAACCTAACTTAACCTAACCTAACCTAACCATCCTAACATAACCTAACCTAACCTAACCTAACGCAACCCAACCTAACCTAACCCAACCCAACCCAACCCAACCCAACCCAACCCAACCCAACCCAACCTAACGACGGTTGCAAGCGCTTTCACAATAGATATCGCCATCTTCGACTTGTAATGGTGAAAAACACTGCATTTCACTAAGTGACATTGTTTAATGCGGTTTTACGACGGTTCATATCCTAACCTAGCCTAACATTCGCACTTTATCTAAAAACGCTGTTTTACACTGTTTCGTTCACAATTACGATATTTGCATAACCTCACAGT